>NC_056733.1:1323243800-1323428800 GCF_019279795.1 Protopterus annectens
TTTCTGACTATTGATGTAAAAGACCTTTTTATACTTTATACCAAAGAATGAGGGTTTAGAATATTTCCACTATAGTTTGATTCACTGTTCTAACCTTTCTTATATTTACTTTGAAGGGGAATTTTTTCAGCAAATAAGATATGTGGCTATGGGAGCATCCTGTGTTCCTGCTTTTGCCAATTTGGTGTTTTTGGGTTGGGAAAACAGTTTGTACTCAACAGCCACTTTGCAAATAGATTGCACTTATATGTACAATTTTTGGATGACATCTGTCTCATGGATGGCAAAGTTGAAGAAATCCACACCTTTATAGACTACCCGAACAGCACCACTGAGTTTTTGCTATTCACTTACTCATGGAATAAAGAAAGAATACACTATTTAGACATGCTCATTTCACACACACCCGCAGGTTTCAAATCAAATATTTACAGGAAGCAAACTTTTTGTAATTCCTATTTACAGTTTACAAGTTGCCACCCTATATGGCAGAAAAAGAGTCTAGTTAAGGGACAAGCCATTAGGGTGGCTTGTATGACATCACATAGGAAGGATGTGTAGGATGAGTTAACCAAGTTAAAGGAAATGTTTTAGCAAGGGGGTATTAAGAACACATTCTGGACAGTTTGTTGTCAGATATGTATAATGAATGGTGTAATAGGTATAAACCACTATTGGATACTGGTCTAACACATCAGGATAAGATGAGCATAAATATGAAAGGGAAATAGTAGTTGAATACAATCAATTCTCTAAAGAAATTAAAGACATTATTTAAAAAAAAAAAACTGGACTATTTTTAAAACCAACCCTGAATTATATTCATTAGTGGGGTCTGAACCAATATTTATTTCAAAAACTGTTCCAAGTTTGAAGAGATTGATGGAAAACAAACAGGCTGCCCTTTCTAATATTTCCAAGGGCACTATTAAATGTGGGCTGTTCAACCAGTGAACATACCTTACTATGAAACAAGCTATGGTGCTAGGTAATGTAATGAAAACAAAGATCACCTTTCATGGTGGTATCTATACCACTCAAAGGATAGTTTACTTAGCATTGTACACAGGATGTCCGGCATTCTACTTTGGTAAAACTGAGCAAACTCTCACAACACATATTTATGAACACACACATGATATTGCCCAAGAAGAATGAGAGCAGTGCCTTGCATAAATATTCTAACCAATGTAGCAGTTATAGCAAGTTTCACTTTGCTATTTTAGAAAAGATCCCACTGGATCCCATGGGGACTGGAAGAATTACTTAAAAGTACATGAACTGCATTGGCAACTTAGACTGGGCCCTACCTTTCCCCTGGTCTGAATGGCAGTGTTTCAATTACACCTGTTTTAACACTGAAAGCTAATAAGTTATAGCCCGAGTTTTTACAAATCATTTGTTACAGTTGTTATATGCTTTTTACTCCATTATTTTTAAATAATCAAATGTTTTAATGAACTGTGTTGTACTGTTTTTTGTTTGGCAAGGGCTAATGGAGGATTCAATAAAACCTACACAGTCATTTTTCACTGTGTGTGCATTGCTGCATGATGTGCACATGGCCACAAATATTTTTAGATTCAGCAAACTCCATGTAGCAGGCACACTCATGTGCAAATTAGGTAAATACCATGGCATGCTAATTGCAGCATAAGTTGCTGAACTGTATGCTAATCAAGCAAACCATCATGCTGAAGTGAGTCAACAAGATCTAAAGCAATCATGTAGACTCTGTGCTGGTGTTCCCTGTGTATTCAAAAACTTTTTGAATACAGTCATGGAAAGGAGTCTACATGGACAGAAGAGCAAGTAAAAGTTGCCAGATCTTTAAAAAATTGACCATAACATGTGATAGCAGACACATAATTCCAGTTCTATACAGGGTGAATGCAACAAAAGGAGAGTAACAATAGCAACGCATCCTTTTTAAGTACCGTGATTAAATGCAGCTTCTCTCCCCACCCCCAAATGAAGAATACACTTGTAACAAACACTTGCACACATACACTTGCTACAGGTTTAAACCCCATGAAACAGACTATTCATAGTGGCATGTAAACATATGGAGTATGTAGCTGATGAAATACAGTCATATTTTCTCAAAAACAGTACTCCTCTGTGCAGATATATGGTAAAGTAATACCCTCCATTGTGTGTTCAACATTTGGCTCCCCTTCTGTTTCCCTGGCTACACTGTTGCCACCCATGTAGATTCAGGGCTGTCAGTGCAGTGAAGATGCAACTGAGTTCTGAACTCATTAGACTTGCTGAATCCCAATAAGTTGGAACTGTGCAGGGATGTTCACATCATGTAGACACTCTTGTAATGTTTGTTTTCAATAGATGGCAACAATGAATGATGACATCAGGGGTGTGTGTCAAGTTAGACTTACAGAGGTATACATGTAGGTTTGTGAAGGGTAAAAATGCATGTAAGCAGTGCACAACTCATATGTTCTGTTACATTAAAATGTGATCTCCTCTTTATTTGTTGGCAAAATGTGTCATCTCAGTCTGCTTTAAGTGCTTTTTTTATTCTTTTGTCCATTGTATGCTTGATACGATGCTTAGTGCAATCATGGCACAAAGGAGGAATTAATGGCAGGTTTTCCTGTGCTTGTCATGTAATTATTCCTGTGGCAGCATGTGTATGTGTTGGCCTGGAGTATAAATGGTCCTGGGTTCTACTACAGGGTATATAACCTTTCCTTCACCTTTTGTGCTCTATGTTTCCATGACATTATGGGAATGGAGGAAAATAATACCAATTTTGCCTGTGCTTGCCTTATTTATGTGGAGGTGCACATAGAGAAGTAAAGAACAAGCAGCAGGTGTATTTAATAGATGCTAATAACAGGATAAGTGGGTGAATTCCATTTTAATGAACCAATCTATCATGGTGGAGCTATTAAACAAGCTATAAAGCATCCACGTAGACTCCATACTGGCTTTTCCTGCATACTTTAATACTATAGGACTAGAGACATGTAAAATCTACAAGGACACAATGGTAGGAGCTGCTGCTGCTTTGATCGATCTGTATGTTCTACAGGCTGAATCCAGTGGTGCTGCAGCTGGTCTCAACAGGCCTAGGCTGAGAAGGAGAAGAGTTTTCAGGCCCCAGGTAACTTTTCAGATGCTAAATGACCTGGAGATTGTAGAGTGTTAGAGGGTGGGCAGGGGCACACTACAAGAACTTGGTGACTTCTGTATCCCTCAACTCAGAGCCAGAGCCAACAGAGGGGAAACCAACCCAGTGGAAACTAATGTATGTGTAACCCTTAGAATCTTAGCTACAGGTACCTTTCAAAGACCACCTGAAGACATGATGGGTGTGTCACAGGCATCAGCATCCAGGATCTTCCACCAATTCCTGGATGCTATGTTTATACATGCCAGTGACCCCATATGTTTTACCTGTAGTTCTGAGGAGAGGGCCAGCAATATGCAACAGTTCTACCATGTAGCACACTACCCTGAAGTACTGGGTGCCATAGATTGCACTCATGTACACATTAACACACCACCTGGTGAGCAGGGTAGAATCTACATTAACCACAAGGGATACCACTCCATCAACTACCAAGTTGTGTGTAATGCCCAGGGAATTATGGCTCCCATATTTTAATTTATTTATTTAACATTTTTTACTGGGAAATTCTGATTGGGACAGAGCCCAGTTTCAGTGGAGGCCCAGGCAGAAATGCTCCAGATGCATGTCTTTAGAATGTGGGAGGAAACCCATGCAAACACGGGGAGGATAAGCAGACTGTATACAGAAGGCACCCCAGCCAAAAATCAAACCAGTGAAACTCTTGCTGTGAGGTAACAATGCTAACTGCTGCACCACTGCACCACCTGCAGTGGTGCAGTGGTGCATATCTGGCAAACATCACAGCTGTACCAGATGTTTGGAAAGGGGACATGCCACAAGGCCATTTACTGGGGGATGTTGGCTATGCACTGGAACTGTGGCTGATGACACCCATCAGAAGTGCACACACAGCCATGGAAGAATGCCACAATGAAGCACATGCTCAAACTAGAAACATCATAGAGCATGTGTTTGGGCTGCTGATGTCACAGTTCCTGTGCCTAGCTACATCTGGTGGAGTCCTGCATTATAATCCACACACATGTACGCAAATCTTCACAGTATGTGCTAGATTTACTATCAAAATAATGAAAGCCCTAACAATGAAGGTTCACATTCCCAAAGCAAAACAGTGAAAATTGTCAAGCCAACTGCTCAGAATATCCAATCATTCGAAAGGCAAGAATTGACATCTGACAACTACTGTGCTACTCACCATCTGGGAAAAACACTTTTGCCAAGTCATACAGATTTCTACTGATTTGCAGAAGACAGGGTCCCCTGCACCCTCCATGTGGGAGGCTGTGCTCCCCACACCCTCTGCTAATTAAATATTCTAACTCTGAAATCACACTACAGTGAGGAAAAGGGTACTTTTCCCAGTCCCCACTGTAGTGTGATCTAATTGGAAGCAGTGACACTCAAAACCACAACCGCAAGCTATGATTCAACATTTTGGAGTCAATAGGATTTTCTATTGCAATTTTGCCCTTTTTCACCTTTACTGTCAACCTTTTGACTGATGGTAAGGTGAGTTTCACACATTTGATTGTAAGCTGCTACACAATCTGAGCCTACAGAAACATCTGCAAGAGGATCAGCAAGGGAGGTGACACACATACCCCACCAATGCCTAGGTCACTACCGTCCCAGTCAAAGGACTCAGAGGGGGAACAACCAGCTGCTGCAGCTGGAGGCAGATGTAGGCATGCTCAGTATATCCTTGCTTTGGCTAAGAGAAAATACATAACACATTCACTGACCACCTAGGTGCCTAATACCTTTCTCTTACTCACATACATATAGTAAAATTAATGCTAGACAATTCACACAACCTTTACCTTCCCGTGTATTGACTGTGTACTGCTTGCATCAGACAGAGTCAGCCCTGAACTAAAACTGAGTCAACTGCTGCCTTTGCAAGTTAAGTCCTGAACCTAGAGTGTATTCTTTAATAATATTATGGCATACTCTTGTATTTCTTAACTTGGTACAAGAATCAAGTAATTAGTGGTGGATTTGTACAGAAACATGTGACAGCGAGAGTTATTTTACTTATGTGTCCATTAGTAAGTAGTAGGCCTTAAGCATCAAAGATTTACATAGTCATACTTCTCAAAAGTACTGATGATCACTGCATGCACTCAGTTTAGCACCATACATTCGTACTGGTAAATCATTAAAGAGAGAAGTTAGATGTAATGATACACCTTGCAGTTTCTGACTTAACAACCATTCCCAAGATCAAACAACAGACAGGATGCAGGACAAGGAGAGTAACAAGAGCATCATATCCTTGTTTGTGCCATAGCAAGAATTCGCCTTTGCTCCCCCCAAAAGAGCAAACTATGCTTATTTGTGCCATAACAGTAACTGAACTTTGTTCCTCCCATAGAACAGTGTACTCTTGTTCATGCCATAACAGTAACTCACCTATGCTCCCCTCAAAAGAACAGTATGTGCTTGTTTGTGTCATCCAATCTGGCCTTCAGTTGCTGGCAACTATGTATCATATTACTCTCAGTTAATATCCTCACACATTTTAAGGTCAATGATATAGAATGGCTTACACACTGCATGTCTCACACTACTGGTCAAATAAGTGATGAATTACAAAGAAAACCAGACATGTAAGGCAGAGCTGTATATTCACGAGCATAAGCATAACAGGTTGTGTGATCACTAAGTGTACTACATCCCAATATAATCAAGATAATTAAATGTACAAATAACAGATGGTGGTGTGATAGCAGTGTACATTCTGTTGAAGTTGGTTGTGTGAAGAATGGCTTCAGTTCTGTACTACAAAGCTGTTTGTGTGGCATATAGGAATAAGGCATCCATCCTGTTTTCTGAAGTTTCATTGGTGTGAGAGTTCAAATCCTGAACTATGTATAAATATCTTATGTGTACTATCATTTTCTACTGTGTATGTCATACATTGCTTTTCCTCATTTCAAGTTTATCCCTTTTTTCCTTTCTTATTTTTCTTTTCTTTAATTCTACTTTTTGTTCGATGTGCCACATAGCGCAAACAGTGGTTCTGGAGAAAAAAATAAATTTCAAGTTTGGCTGGCTTTTCTGGTTTGTGCAAAATGGGGTATTGTGGAAATAGGAAAATATGGACTATCTAGGAAGCAGACAGCCAAAAATAGAAACTGGATACATTCAATTAATGCTCTTGGCCATCACTAAAACCTGGCTTGGAGTACAGATGGTACTAGGTTCTAGTACAGAGTGTGCAACCATTGTTTTACTGCTGTGACTTTGCAGGTTACTGCAATGACGTGCAACATGGACAACTATTTCCTCATCCTTCTTGTGGCAAGAGGTGTAAGTGTAGGACTGCCATACACATAGTCCTGGGTTCCAATACAGCATGTTCCATACACTATTACTTTTATTGATTTAGTAATCTATGTATTATCACATTTATAATCAAATGTATGACTGCCGGTATACTGTGTACTATAGCCCAGTAAATGTATTTCTGTTATCTGGATGAGCATGGGCTTCACTTTTGCCAACAACACATACACAACTGCCTGTACATGCAATAACCCTGAAATTACATTGCTTGCCACCATCGAGAAAACACGGTGATGATAACCAGCAGGTATATGTTAGATACGCAATACTAACTGTTAGACATTAGCAATTTGGCTTGTATTTGCACACTACTTACCTACACATAAACAAATGTATCTAGCATGCATGTACACTTTGTTAACCATCGTGCAAACCCGCTGCTTGCTGCTCTATGGAACTGTATATATATGATGCTTTATTTTTGTGTTTATTGTCCATTTCCTTTGTATGACATAAAACTACACGTAGAAACATTGCAAACTTATGGCTATAACTATATGTCATATATTTGCAATACATTCGTGTCTTTCCCCCCACCAAGCACTACAACCCTGGGGTCTCAGTACTTTTTCCACACATATATCAAACACTACAAAGTATAATATATAATGTTGTGTGCTCCCTCATGAAAAGGGCTCTTCTAAACTCAGGCATCCAACTATCCCCAATAAAGGTACTTGTGTTGTTACACAGCTAGGCTTCTAAACAACCTAGTATTATTAGGCTAGTAGCCTCATATTTATTTGTTTTATTTATTTATTTAAATTTGTTGACCGGGAGTGTCCGACTGGACGTAGGTCCATTTTCAGCGGAGGCCTGGGGAGAAAAGCTCCACAGTAAAATAAACAGACAGTAGTTACATTGGATTACATAGTGATTAACAATTTAACATAGCAATTACTTGCAACATATTTACAGATGAAGAACATAGTACATCAGTAGACAACTAGAATCTTTATCTGTGAAGTACATAACAGACATTAACAAATGTTACAATGAAAAGTTCCTGCTGTATAATAAGCACTAGGCTTATGAGCATCTGAGCTAGCTATAATCAAGGTAGTTAGTGGAGTGGAAAGAAAGGTAGTAGTTGGATGGGGTGAATGATATTAGAGTGGGAGTTGCAAGGGCATAGCCAGCATGTTTTTAGGTGCGCTTTTAGTAAAGTTTTGAAGTGGGTGCATGATGGTATGGAGGTAATTGTGGGTGGGAGTGAGTTCCATAATTTGGCTATAGCGCAAGAGAATAGTGCTTCGCCAGCAGAGTTATTGGCTTTAGTGATCTGCAAGTGATTTTTGTTGCTGGATCTTAGTGGTCTGATGGTGCAATAGGGTTGGAGTACATTCTGGAGGAATGGGACATTTAGTGGATGGTTTACTAGTTTGTGGGTGTGTGAGAGTTGATACCACTGAAGGAGGTGAGGGAGTTCAAGCCAGCCCAGTTCAGCAAGTGAGAGATAGTGGTGACTACGGTAGGATGCCCCTGTGGCGAATTTGACGATTTTGTTGTAGCAGGTCTCTAGCTTGTTTAGATCACATTGCCTTAGGTTGGTATATATTGGAGAGGCATAAAATAGGGTGGAGATAAGGTGGGAAATTGCTATTGAAATCTTTGCTGCTTTGGTGAGAAATTGCTTATTTCTGTATAACGCTCCTAGATTTTTGTGGACTTTTCTTATGGTCATGGATATGTGAATGTCAAATTTTAGTTTATTGTCTATTTCCACTCCTAGCAATTTGGTGTGTTCAGTTGGGTATATAGTGGTGTTGTCTTTTGCTGTGATGTTAAAGTGAGAGTTGTTTTGAGTATGTTTGGTGGGTTGGAAGATGAGTAGTTTAGTTTTGTTTGGGTTGAGTATTAATTGGGCATTGGATAACCATGTTTCAACAGAGGAAAAGGCTTCCTGTATGACTTTTTGCAGCTTGGGTAGGGACTGGGCTGAGCAGATGATGGTCGAGTCATCTGCGTATTGTATGAGTGTGCCACAATTCTATACTGCTGAACTGGGCTGGCTTGAACTCCCTCACCTCCTTCAGTGGTATCAACTCTGACTCACCCACAAACTAGTAAACCAATGCTTACTGTACTTATTTCCTTGTTTCACTTGAAAGAAAGTTACTGTTTGTCGTTTTTGCATTTAAGTTACCTGTAACACATTGCACTGGAGTTACCTGGCACTTGCTCGCTAAAGCAATTATATAAGTCAGCACTAAAAATTACACCCTCACTCCCCACTAGCCCTTGTTTTCAATTATTAAGGAATTCCCAATATTATTCTAGCATGTCCAAACGTCAGTTGTCAATCTCCTCTCCGGTCCAGCTGGTGAATCTGGGAATCTTGAGGCAATGTTACAACTGCCTCATGTACACAGACAACCCTCTCCTCCTCCCAACAAATTCCAACACATGTGAGAGATGCAACCATATAGCCAAACTGGAGGCTAAGCTCTCTCAATTCAGTACTGGCATAACCAGTCAGGAGGAGAAGGAAACCACACTCACTACAGTTCCAGTCTCACATAGACCTACCACGACAGCAAACCAAACACATAATCACACAAAAACATACTCGGAGGCTCTAAATAAATATCTGCCTAAGCAGCAGAGACCTCCAAAGCAGACACCCAACCAACCGCTACCCCAAAACAAAACACGTGCAACACATATCTCACAAAGCCAGTGTGCCGAACAGTCACAGCCCTTAAGACTAAACAACACACCTGATACACTTGTAATAGGTGACTCTATCGTCAGGCACACTGACGTCCCGCTCACCAGGCTGAACAAGGAGAGGGTCACGGTGAGCAGCCTGTCAGGCGCTAGGATCCGCCACATAACACAAGCACTCAGGTCACTCCAAGGCAAGTACAAATATGACTCAATCATTGTCCATGCTGGTGTGAATGACCTGAGACGTACTTCCCTGGACTACATGAAAAGAGACATAAAGGAGCTCTCTGAGCATGTAGCCCAGGCCGGTATGACCCTGACCTTGAGTAGCATCTTACCCTCACCAAGAATGATGCCACAATATGAAGACAAGATGATCAATTTCAACAACTGGCTTAAGTACTGGTGTCATTCAAAGGGGATCCGATGTCTGTCAGCTTGGGATGATATGCTGGACAAGCCACGATGCTTCGCTAGGGACAGCTTGCACCTGTCACCCCTGGGCTTTCGGATATTGGCAAAGGCTCTTGCTACCCCGATAGTGCCTTTTTTAGGCAAGGCTCAAAAGACAAACCCACCTTCATAGCTATCACAAGGGATAAGAAACTAAGAGTAATGCTACTCAACGCCAGAAGTCTAAACCTCAAGATGCATGCACTCGAAACTCTCCTTAGCATGGAGAACATTGATATCTGTGCAGTAACAGAAACCTGGTTCAGGGCTCCTGAGAGCACCCCAGCACTACCAGGTTATACCTCATAGCATGCTTGTTGGCCCCAAAACTTGGACCGAACCACAAAAGGAGGGGGAGTATCGATATTCATCAAAGATATCCACACCTCCAGGTTGGTGGCAAAGTGCGAAGCATCAGAGACTATCCATGTGCAACTAACAGTGGGCAAAACTGCCTTCCAGTTTATAGCCTGCTACAGACCACCCTCCCAAACCCAGGAACCCCACTCGGCCTTTCTTTGAACACTGGAAAATATGAAGGTCTCTCCAAACACCATTATATTGGGTGACTTCAACTACCCAAACATAGACTGGGAGCATTACTCTAGCTCCAGCACCCTAGCCCAAAGGTTCCTAGAATTTATAAACTCAAATGCTATGGAACAACTTGTTACCACTCCCACAACAGGGGAAAACATACTGGATCTGATCATCACCAACATGGGGACTCTATGCTCCAGACCAGAAGTGTATCCCTCACTGGTAAGATCAGACCATAAACTAATCTTACTGGATATTCACATCCCGACCCCACCCCCTGCCCAGAAAACCACAGTAAAAAACTTCTCTAAAGCAAATTTCACACACCTCAAAACCTAGGTGGAATCCTTCAAAGCCCCCGGGCCTGTGGAAAATACGGCCCAGACTGCAGAATCCTTTATAAACGCATTCTATGAACACCTTCAGGAATGCATGGATCATGCGATCCCAAATAAAACCAAGACCCAATCCTCCAAAGGTAGACGTCCTGTCTGGTGGACTCCAGCCATAAACAAACTATACAATAGATGGAGGAAGCTACTAAATGATAGAGCAAAATCCCAAAAAGGGAAGGCATCACTGATCAGTATTAGCAAAATACTACGGGCACTCATAAAATTGTCTAAGGCCAGCTTTGAGAGAAAAATTGCACAGGACACTAAGGATAATCACAAGGCTTTCTTTAGTTATGTTAGGAACCTGGGTGGTAATTGCCAGATATGCTCAGAATTAGTCCAAAATGACAAAAAATACACTGAACCCACAGACATTGCCAACGTCCTAGCTGACAGGTTCAGCGCAAACTTCTCCGCCCCCTCCCCACCAAAAGGGCAAATAGCTATCCCAGCAGAGTGCTGCCCCCCTGACATCTCAGATGCTCAGGTAAGAGCCGCCCTCTCCAAAGCAAAAAATACAGCATCAATGGGACCAGCCGGTGTCCCGGGCTGCGTCCTACATGAACTCCAAGAAGAGCTAAACCCACACATAAAACTGCTGTTCAATCTCAGCCTTACTACAGGTTATGTGCCCAAAGAGTGGCGTACAGCAACAGTGGTCCCTCTCCATAAAGGTGGTGCCTCAACAGATCCTGGAAACTATCGCCCCATAAGCCTGACTAGCTTGGTCTGCAAAGCTATGGAAAGGATCATCATGGACCTCATAAATAAAGATATTGGGGACCTACAGACACTGGATCCTACCCAGTTCGGCTTTGTTAAGGGCAGATCCTGCCTCTTAAACCTGGTTGATTTCTTTGAAACAGTCACCAAGGCCATTGACGAGGGGAAGGTGGTCCACACAGCCTACCTGGACCTCGCAAAAGCCTTCGATACAATACCCCACTCAGGCATTATAGATAAGCTCACCAGCTTAAATATAAACCCCTATGTCACTAGATGGATTGCAAACTGGCTCAAGGACAGAACCCACATGGTTAGAATTGCTGGAGCCATGTCAGACTCCAAACCAGTTACAACTGGTGTCCCACAAGGCTTAGTCCTGGGACCTCTCTTGTTTGTATATATTTCTCGGAGGTACAGGCCAACACGGAAGGACTGTGGCTGACCAAGTTCACAGATGACTGCAAACTGGGCGCCATAATCGACTCTCCAGCCGACACAAGCATCCTCAAAAAGGGCCTCATAGAAACAGACAACTGGTGCCAGAGCCATGGCCTCAAGCTAAATGCCAAAAAGTGTATAGTCATCCCCTTTGGCAAAAACAAAGTGCCCACAAATTACCACATAGGTGGTAATCCATTAAGTACAGAAGAAGTAATTAGGGACCTGGGGACCCAAGTTGATAGCAATCTCTCATTTGACAACCACGTGGCCAAAGTGGCTAGAAAAACATTTTATATAGCCCACCTAATCATGAAGGGATTCACATCTAGGTCAGGGGAGGTCATCGTGCCTCTTTACTCATCCCTCATCAGGCCAATAATTGAGTACAATGCCCCTTTTGGGATGTACCTTACCAGACATCTGCAGCAACTGGAAAGACCCCAAAAGTACCTCACCAAGAGGATCAAAGGGCTCAAACAGATGCCATATGCTGCCCGGTTAAAGAAACTCCAGCTCTACTCAGTGGCATACCACCTGTTCAGAGGCGATCTGTGCCTGACGTATAAAGCCATGTCCAACCCGGAATTAATGGACATGCTGCACCTCAGAAAATCCAAATCCCATCGAGCTACGAGCTCGAGAGACTTGAACCTCAGCACTGAAATAAATAGGACATGCTGGAGGGACAGATTCATAACCCAGAGGCTCCCTTCACTCTGGAATAAAATCCCAGTCTAGGTTAGGCAGAGTCCCTCATTGACTCTCTTCAAGAGGAATCTTGATGAGTGGATGGGAGATTGTAGGTTTACCCCGGGTATCACTTCTGTGTCACTGTTAGACAGAGGCACAGTATACTAACCTCGAAAAAGGGCATACAAAATAAATTTAAAATGGGTGGTGAAAGCCAAACACATTCTGGCTAGGCTTATAAATGCCCTAGGGCAGATAGCCTAGTATGAACCTATGAACCTATGAACCTATGTTTGGTGGCAGAGGCTAGATTATTGGTGTAAACAGAGAAGAGTAGGGGTCCAAGGATGGATCCTTGGGGAACTCCTATGGAGACAAGTAGTTGGGGAGATATGTCATTCTGCCATACAACAGATTGTTGGCGGTCAGACAGGTAACTCTGAAACCAGTTGGTGACTGATTGTGAGAAGGATAGGTTATTGAGGACAGAGATAAGTTGTTTGTGTGGGACCATGTCAAATGCTTTAGATAGGTCGAGGAAAGTAGCAGAGGAGAGATAGCCATTGTTTTTATACTGAAGGATAGTGTTAGTAAAGGAGAGCAAGGCAGTGGTGGTGCTATGGTTTGGTCGGAAACCATGCTGAGTACTGGAAAGGAGGTTGTTAGTAAGAAGGTAGTCTTGAGACCAGAGTGTATGCATCTCTCTAGTATTTTGGAGAGTGGAGAGCATAGCTATGGGGCGGTAATTGGTTAGTTCTGCGGAGGGTCCGCCTTTGTGGAGGGGAATTATATGTGATACTTTCCACTGTGTGGGAACGTAACTTTCTGACAGAGATCGGTTAATCAAGATGGATACTGGGTAGGCCAGAGCATCAGCTGCGATTTGTAGGTATTCACTTGGGAGGTTGTCTACTGCTAATTTGGTGGGTTTAAGTTTAGTTAAGAGTTTTTTTATGTTAGAGGTAGGTACAGGAGAAAAAGAGAAGGCAGTGGGGAGATTACTAGTTGAAGGTGTAGGTTGGAGGGGAGGGGGTTGTGTTGTTTAGCTAGTGATAGTATGGTTTGGGTGAAGTGTGTGTTGAATGAGGTAGCCATATTTTCTGAGGAGTGAGGGATGTTAGGAGGAGGGGTACTGACTTTACCTGGGTGGAGGATTGAGTTTATGGGGGACCAGAATTGTTTGGGGCTGTGTTGTGAGGAGTCTAGGGCAGACTTGTAGTATTGGAATTTGTCCTGTTTTATTAGCTTTTTGACTCTATTGCGTAGTTCTAGGAATTTCTGTCTAGCTGAGGAGGTTTTGGTTTTGCGCCAGTGCTCCCAGGCTTTATCCCTGTTTTTCATTTCTGACTTAATGGTTTTCTGTAGCCATGGGGAGGGTTGTGCTTTGGTTCTGGCAAATCTTATGGAGGCATGGTAATTAAGGATGTTCAGGAAGGTAGTATTAAAAAATTCAACTGCTGATGCTATGAAGCTATATGCCTATGCAGGCTTCCCAAGCCATTTTTCCCCACATGGCCTGTTGATGTCATTTACTATAAGTGTACCTGCACGCTTATATAAATCAGACTTATGTTGTGGTGCTAGTGTTAAGTACTGTGTTCTGTAGTCTGTGCACTTAGGTAGGGTTTTTATTCTCACTGCAGTCAACAGTGTGTGCCTATTCAGCAAAGTAGATATGGTATCCTACAGTTACTTCTCCAATGGCATTAATTGCCAGTATTTTGATACTTGCACAAGCACACACATCCATTTTATGCAGCCCTCTGAACCTGGTGTCTCCCATATGGCCTGCTGATGTCATCTTTTATAAGTTCACCTGCACTTCTCTTTAAATCAGACTTGTGCCATGGTGCTTGCATTATGTACTGTGTTAGTCTGTGCACTTAGGTAGGGGTTTTCTTTTCACTGCATTCCACTGTGTGTGTCTAATCAGCAGACCAGACATGATATCCTACAGTTACTTCTCCAATGGCATATATTGACAGCATTTTGATACTAGCAGAAGTCTACACATCCATTTTATGCAGCCCTCCCAATCTATTGTCTCCCACATGTCCTGCTAATGTCATCTAATACAAGTTCACCTGCACTCCTGTATAAATCAGACTTGTGCCATGGCACTTGTGTTAACTACAGTGTTCTGTAGTCTGTGAATTTACATAGGTAGGGGTACATGTTCTGTTCTCACTGCAGTTGACTGTGTGTGCCTAGTTAGCAGAGTAGATGTGGTATCCTACAGTTACTTCTCCAATGGCATTGATTGCTGGCATTTTGATACTTGTACATGGCTGCACATCCATTTCATGCAGCCCTCCCAACCTGTTGTCTCCCACATGGCCTGCTGATGTCATCTACTATAATTCACTTGCATTCATGTATAAATCAGACTTGTGCCATTGTGCTGGCATTAAGTACTGTGTTCTGTAGTCTGTGTACTTAGATAGAGGTTCTCTTCCCACTCCAGTCAATGGTGTGTGTGTGTGTGTGTGTGTGTGTGTGTGTGTGTGTGTGTGTGTGTGTGTGTGTGTGTGTGTGTCTGTGAACTGTAACTTGACATTACTAAAAGCATTTTACACCAGCATGTGGGACATTTATCCTGTCTTTAACATACACTGCTGATGTCAAAATCTATAAAGTGTCTGGCACACACAAAGTTGGACTTCAGCTGTGGTGCTTGCATAAAGCACTGTGTTCTATAGTCTATGTAGTTAGGGGTTCTATTCTTGCTGCAGTCAACTGGATGTGAGTGTGTGTGTGTGTGTGTGTGTGTGTGTGTGTGTGTGTGTGTGTGTGTGTGTGTGTGTGTGTGTGTGTCTGTGAGCTGTTATTTACACTACCAAAAGCATTTTACACCAACATGTGAGACACTTATTCTGGCCTCAACAGACTCTGTTGATGTCATCAGCTATATGTTAGTTTTGGATATGCAGTAATCTCACCAGGACATGGTCAGACAGTGGGTTGGAGGCCAGGCAGACATAACTTCATTTTATAGCAGACAGATTAGTGTGGCATGGCTTATAATCTACCCACATATATCAGTGCATGGTTTGTAGCATCTGTGTTATGTTGATGAGAAAGGCCTGTGGTCTCTCTAAAGACACTTTCTAGATCTAAACTGACACACTCAGTGGAGGTAAGGCAGCCTGTAGTGCTGTTGTGGTTTCCTCCTGCCAAACAGTAATCACTCACAGCTGCAATCCATTAATATTCTACACCATATAAAAAGGCAACACTGTAGCTAGGAAAACTGATTTTGACGAGAGTTGTATATGTTTGGAACAGTGACAGATAGCTTTTTTTCAGGATATCTGTACAGAGGAGTACTGAATCTCAGAAGATATAGTTCCATTTTGTCATCTACATACTGCATATGCTGGAATATATTTAACAATAATGTGAAGCTATTATCTGTTTGCATTACTAAGAAGTGTACTGATGGCATGGCCATGTTTGTCAAGCCATTTCAGAGGTTGACATGATTGGCAAGATGTAAATAATGGAAAGGAATGTTGTGTGAGAAATATGTACAAATGTTTCATGGACAGGTCCTTTGACAGCATTTCAAAGATATTTTGTTACCAAAATGGTCATTTGCCTGTTTTCTTGTAGGGCTAGGGGGTAAGGGATTAGTCTTATGACACTAACACTGCTATGTTGCTCTTGTTACTCTCCTTGCTTTGCATCCTGCCTGCCCAGTCCAAATATATTGTGCACATCAGAGGTCACTCCATGATATTCAGATCTTAGGATTGTATGACAGCATGGCATTTTCTTTTCCCTTTCCTTCTTTTTCTTCATTTAAATTTCCTTTTTTTGCCACTGTTTGCACAATGCACAGCGTAAGACAAATACTAGAACCAAAGAACCCAGACCATCCAAAAAGCAGATAGTCAAAAATAGAAAACATACTGTATACTATATTCCTGCCATGTGGACTGGCATGACCTTCACTTTTGCCTAAAACACATACACAAAGGTCTGTACATCCAATAACCCTGAAATTGCATTGCTTACCAATGTTGCCCTCTGCTTATCATTACACATTGCCAAGCATCATGTGTGCACACTCCTAGTAAACATGATAACTGCAATTGCTGGTAAACCATCAATGTTATGTGATCCTATCTCGCCTACATTCTGTACTGATGGGCTCGGAGCCGATCCCTCGGCTCCGATTCGGCACGCTTATGCTATAGAGCGAGGCCTCCTATTGGCTGAGCTATCTTTATCCCAGGATGCACCACCACTAATCCCCTAGATCTCGTTTGCCGCTTACAAAGCTTAGACGTGGTCTCAGCTTGGCTAGGCTAAGTACTATTTATTTAGGCTTTTTCCTGTCAGAAATTTGCTTGATTTAAATACAAAAGCTGTTTTAACAGCTATTGTTGTTATACGAGTGTGTATTAGTAGTTTTGGTAGAGGATTTCGTGTTTTTTCCTGTCAGGGAAGGTTTCCCGTTTAAGTTAGAGGGGCCTTCCCCTGTTGTTTCTACTACCTTGGTTTTTTGTGTGTGGGTCAAGTACCCGTTTAAGTTAGAGGGTCTTGACCCTCTCTATCTCTCTTCTTCTGTAAAATTGTTTCTTTTACTGTATTCCAAAAAAAAAAAAAAAAAAAAAAAATTATTTAAAGTTTAAAATTTAAATTATTAAAGTAGGGATATTTTATTTGCTGTAACCCTTATTTTTGGTTGTAGACAACTGTGTTTGACTTTTTGGCTATGTCTAAAGAACACAAACCCTCTGGGTTTAAGAAATGCACGAGGTGTGGTTTCAAAATGTCCATAACGGATGACCACTCCTCGTGCGTCTATTGCTTAGGCGCCAAGCACCTACAAGAATCGTGTAGCGTGTGTCACGCCTTTTCATCAAGAGTCCTCCAGGAGAGGAAGAACAAATTAATCCTGAAAGGGTTAATCAAGCCATCCTTCAAGGAGGCTTTATCTTCCTCTCCTTCTCCTTCTAAAAAGAAGAAAGCGTCGACTCCGATCAGTCGGAACCAACTGCAAAAAAATCTAAGCAGACTTCTCCATCGGTTCCACGGACTTCGGAGCCGAGGGCGGAATGGTCTGCCTCGATGCCTCCAGCCTCAACCCCTCTGGTTTCGGAGCCGAGGACTGGGGCATCGAGAGGCGGGTCACCCTCATCGGCTCCACTGATATTGGAGCCGATAAGGGTTACTGGCTCAGACTCTTCCCCTTCGGAGCCGAAGTCCTTATCGGCACCGAGGGAAATTACCTTGAGATCTCCCTCGGAGCCGATAGTGGTAGAGTCCATTCGGAGCCGGTCCCCGAGCCCTTCGGAGCCGATGGAGAAATCAGTTCGGGCCCGATCGGTATCCTTTAGATCATCCAAGATGTCTGATTCGGACATCGACAGGGTGCTCCTTCGACTCTTCCAGTCTCCGGTGTTCCAAAAGCTAGTTTCGGCTCCAGCCCATTCGGCTTCGGAGCCGATGGTTCACTCCCCTACTGTGGTTCCTCCTCCAACAGCTTCGGCACCGTTGGAGCCGGTGCTGGTGGAACCTGTGGAGGTTTTAGGGTCGGGCCCGACCCTTGCTCCAACTCCGGCTCTTGGGTCGGAGTTCAGTACACGGACTTCTTCTTTCGGCCCTGGGGGGGAGGCTTCGGGATTGATGCTTTCGGTCCCAAGTATCCCTCTTGGTGCGTCGGTGGCGGGAGTGCCGTCCACTGTCGTGGCCACGGAGGTGGGACCCTTCCAGGATTCTGGTGGTCCCGCCTTCAGGGCTATGAGGAGTGCATTAGCCAAATCTTCCTTGGCTACCTCCACGGTTTCCCCAGCTCCTTCCCTGCATATGGAGACTGGGTCTTTGGCAGTCCCCCTGTCCTTAGACAGTGGAGCCCCCGGGCCTCAGGTTACCCCTGCTGGGGTTTCTCCCCCTCCTGGAGGTCCTTCTGAAGCCTCTTCGGAAGAACCCCCCAGGAAAAGATCATGCAAGAGGAAGCACGTTGACTCCCCTGATGAGTCTCTTACATCAGACACTGATCTCGATGATGCAGAGGGGTCCCCTAAGTCGTCCTCGGATGATGTCTCCTTTGCAGACATCCTGGAAGCCCTAAAACAACGAGGTGGCTGGCAGTCCAAACCTCCCTCTGCTGATGAGTTGGTGTTCCTGAAGGCCTTCGGGGCTCAGCCCTCTGCCTCCTGGGTGTCTCCGCCCTTCGATGAGCTCTTGGATTTGATCTGTCGAAGGGCGTGGGAACACCCAGACTCTGTGGAACCGGTGCCTGCTCATCCGAATAAGTTCCTCTCGGCGCCCCCTGAAAAAGAGTTTCTAACTAAAGGTGTGGCTGTAGATGCTTTGGTGGTGGCATCTGCTACCCAGCAAGATGTAGCAGAGGCTTCGACGTCCGTCCATCCTCCTAATAAGGAGTCCAGGAGCATGGATTGGTACGGAAAGCGCACCCTCAGTTCAGCGGCCTTTACACTGAGGTCCTTGAACTACCTTACGCACTTTACCAGATTTCAGAGGGATCTGATTAAGGAGCTATCCGATACCCTCTTGGGTAACCTGCCTGAGGAGCTGGCCCAGACGGTTGGCTCTCAGCTGGCTACAATGTCGTACATTTCGAACTCGTCCATGAGGCTCATTTCTTATGTGGCCGAAGGGGCGTGTAGAGCAGCGGGTACAGGCATTGCTCTACGGAGACAAGCCTGGCTCCACCTGTGTCATTTCGCGGAGGCCTTTAAGTCTTCCTTTGCCGACGCCCCCTTTAATGGGTCCTCCCTGTTTGGACCCAAGGTAAAGGACACACTAACCCGCTGTGAACAGGAGGGTAAGACTCTGACTGCCGTAGGGGCACGATTTTCCACTCCCTTTTGGCCTTATCCCAAGGCTAAAAGAGGAGGGAAAATGTGGTTCCGTAGATCTCAGAAGCCTTACCCCTCTCAGCAGGAGGATTCCCCTTCCAGAGGCAGAGGAGGGGGAAATTCTTCCGGAAGACGCTGTCCCAGAGGTGGCAGAGGCCCTCGCAACACTGGAGACTGCGAGTCCTTTCGTGGCTCTTCAGCCTTTCATAGTCCCTGAGGGATTGCCCGGCTGTGCAGCTCCGGAGCCAGTCGGGGGTCATTTCTCGAAGCACCTAAAGGCCTGGGAATGTATCACTCAGGACCGATGGGTGCTTCGGATTATCGCCGGAGGTTACTCCATCCCATTCTCTCATTCCCCCCTCTCAGTCCAAAAAAATCCCGGACCCGCCACCCAGTCAATGGGATACCGCAGCCTCAGAAGTTTCAAAGCTGCTGCAAAAAGGAGTCATCCAACCGGTCCCCGCAGACCAGATCGGAGTAGGGACTTACTCAACATTCTTTTTGGTGCCAAAAAAGACCGGGGACTTGAGGCCCATTTTGGACCTCAGCATCCTAAACCGTTCAGTCAGAAAGTCCAAGTTCCGAATGGTCACCCTACAAACCATTCTCCCATTGCTGGAGAAGGGTGTTTGGATGTGCTCCATAGATCTCAAGGACGCTTATTACCATATCATGGTACATCAAGCGTCCAGGAGACATCTGCGCTTCAGCCTCGGAGGCAGTCATTTTCAGTTCCGTGCGCTGCCCTTTGGTCTCACCACAGCCCCCAGGGTGTTCACCAAGTGTTTGGCGGTCGTGACTGCTCATCTGAGAAGTCTAGGATTCCAGGTGTTTCCGTATCTAGACGACTGGCTCCTAACTGCCACCTCCAGGCATCTACTACTGCAGAGCCTTCAAGCCACTATATCACTGGGCAGTTCCCTTGGAATCACCTTCAGTTGGCCAAAGTCTGTGTTGCTGCCATCTCAACGAATAAGATTCATAGGGGTGGAGATAGACTCAAACCGAATGCGGGTCTATCTACCGACAGACAGGATACAAACCATACAGACTCAAGTTCGAGCCTTACTTCCCAGGTCCAAAGCTCCAGCCAGGATGGTCCTGCAGCTATTGGGATCCATGTCCGCCATGGTTCTTCTAGTCCCCTTGGCAAGGTTGCACATGAGAATTCTCCAGTGGCTTCTTTCAGCTCAGTGGTCCTTTCAGGAACTCCCTCTCAGTCACCTCATATGGATCACGGAATCTTGCAAACGGGAACTTCGCTGGTGGCTAGTGCCCTCCAATCTGGATCAGGGACGACCCTTTATTCTACCTCCTCCGGCGGCCACTTTGACCACGGACGCCTCCCAGATGGGGTGGGGGGGGCATTCCCTGGGCAGGTCAGTCCAAGGCAAATGGCACCCGGAAGAGACTTCTTAGAAATGAGGGCAGTACTTCTGTCCCTTCAAGCCCTTCACAATTATCTCCCTCAGGGCGTAATTGCTGTTCACTCAGACAACATGTCAGTTGTCTGGTACCTGAACAAACAGGGAGGGACCAGATCCTACCCTCTTTGCAGAGAAGCCATGAGAGTTTGGGAATGGGCAGTCTCGACCAAACGCTTCCTAGTGGCTACTCACATACCGGGCAAGTCCAATGTGATAGCCGACAGATTGAGCAGAACCATCCTCTCTCCTCATGAATGGTCTCTGAATATGACAGTTGCAAGTCAGATTTTCAACAAATGGGGAGTTCCGTGTTGCAACCTCTTCGCGACTCCTCTGAATGCGAAGTGCAAAGAATTCTTCTCCCTAACCCCGGCTCCGGGGAAGAGCCCTATGGACGCACTAGTCCGCCCTTGGCCCACCGGCTTGCTTTATGCCTTCCCTCCAGTTCCTCTCCTTCCCAGGGTGATTCAAAAGGCATCTGTCTTGGGGAGCAAAATGATCTTAATTGCTCCTTACTGGCCTCGTCAAGTATGGTTTCCCTATCTTCGGAAATATGCTCTGGAAGGTCCATGGTTCCTGGATCAGATCCCAGACCTACTGGTTCATCAGTCGGGACTATTCCACCAGTCCCTACACACCTTAAAATTGACGGCTTGCCTCCTCCTCTTCCGACTATAGTTAGGAGTCATACATTGGATCCAGATGTTGTACACATATTGTCTTCAGCCCATAAGTCTGCTACAAAGAAACTGTATTCTAGCAGATGGAAAAGATTTGCTATTTGGGCTCAACTCCGGGGCCTGGACCCCATTTCTGTTCCCGTGGCAGAAGTACTAAAATTTTTAACTTCTCTTTTCAATCAAGGCTCTTCAGTTTCTACCATCAAGGTACAATTGGCAGCAATTTCTAATTTTCACGAATCCATAGACCCACCTTTAATGAGCAACAGATTTTGTAAGACCTTCTTGAAAGGTGCTGCTCTATTAAGACCTCCGATTTCTCATCCTGCACCTCCATGAGATCTCGATATAGTGTTACGTGCCTTGACTTCTTTCCCCTTTGAACCGGCAGCTACATGTGATCTAAAGTTTCTATCATGGAAGACAGCCTTTCTGGTGGCGATTACTTCTGCCAGAAGAGTTTCAGAGCTTCAGGCTTTGTCAGTAAAACCCCCATACTTGTTTTTCACAAAGACAGAGTATCCCTCAGGCCAAATCCTTCCTTTGTCCCTAAAGTTTGTTCTAGTTTCTGCTTACAACAATCGTTAGAGCTTCCAGTTTTTTTCCCAAAATACTCTAACAAAGCGGAGTTCATATTCCACACACTAGATGTCCACAGACAGTTACGTTTTTATTTAGACAGGACCAAACAAACAAGGAAAACAGATCAGTTGTTTGTATCCTTTGCAGACAATAAATTGGGCAAAGCTGTCACAAACGTCACTATTGCCAAATGGATCAGGGACTGTATTACTCAAGCTTATTTTTATTCTAACAAAGAGCTTACCACCTCTGTCAAAGCTCATTCTACAAGGGCTATGGCTACTTTGATAGCATTTCATTCTAAGCTTGCTATTAGTGACATTTGTGCTGCTGCTACATGGTCTTCCCCGCACACCTTTATTTCACACTACAAATTAGATGTGGCATCTAGAGGACGAGCTTCATTTGGTTCCACAGTGCTCAGGAGTGTTTTCCAATGAGCCACCCAGGATTTAGGTGCTAGGGACGCTGTCCCATCAGTACAGAATGTAGGCGAGATAGGATCACATAACATGTTTTAGTTATGTACTCACCATAACTTTAGATGTTTGGGATCCATCTCGCCTACATTCCTAATAACCCACCCTCCTTCCCCCTTCCTTGGAGATCAGAGGATATCAGAAGGTCCGAATCCTGTTGTTTCATCTTGAAACATCTAACAATGTTATATAATCAAGTTGTGCATGTGTGCATGAATGCAGACAAACAAGATCTGGGGGATTAGTGGTGGTGCATCCTGGGATAAAGATAGCTCAGCCAATAAGAGGCCTCGCTCTATAGCATAAGCGTGCCGAGTCGGAGCCGAGGGATCGGCTCCGAGCCCATCAGTACAGAATGTAGGCGAGATGGATCCCAAACATCTAAAGTTATGGTGAGTACATAACTAAAAGTTCTATATGATCTTAATCTGTGGTAGACATAGCAGGTATTTGTGGAGAGGAAGTGAGATTCCTTGTTCAAAGATGGGGTATCCAGGAGTCCAAAGTGTTTGTTGGAATCCTATTTGAAGGAACATGGGCTCAGGCTATTGCAGAGGGACTATTCTGATTGAGAGTACAACTCAGAGGCAATGGGATAGTCTTGCCCAGGCTATGACCAGTGCTACTGTTATCGCCTACACTGGACAACAATGTAGACACCACTACAACAACCTCCAGAGGAGGAACAAGGATCCTCTCGAACATTGGATTGAGGATTATAGGACTGGGTATACCCTACAGATGTGTAAGTATCAATTACAGAGATTTCTTATAAGAGTTAAAAGCTGAATATAGTTAGGACCGGTGTTCATAATGGTATTCTGCTCAGTTCTGTTTTTTTTCCACAGCCATCACAGAGAGACAGCTGAATTTGACAACGTATGCCACTAGATTAGTCCAGATGAGAGAAGCATGTGATATGTATGCAACAGAACAGTACTGTCACTGTAGCATTGAATGTTTAAGATTGTTTTTTGGGGTATCTTTTACAGTTGCATCAAAGTGAGCATGCATATCTCAACTGTAAAAGCAAGTATGCATGTATTACTGTGGAGCACAAACCATCAGTTAAATATTCTAATATGAAAGTAAGCAGGCATCTCTCAACTGTATAAGCAAACTATATATCCATTAGTCTGTAGGCCAAACCAACAGCACAGTATTAGACAGTAGTCAGAGGTCATGGATTTACATACCACACTTCCCAGCTATACAGTTCTGTTAAATTTGTCATCAATATTTAAGGTAAATTCAAACCTCTATACCAGTAGTACAAATGCACTGCTGTAAACTGTAATCTGCATAACTGGAACATGCATATGTGCAATATGTGCACATATGAGGGATTGCTTGCTGCAATCTGTAGTATAGTGTGCATCTGTTATGAGCTGAGTAATCTTAAAAGTAAAATTGTTATTGTTAGGAGTTGGTAGTCTGGGTCTATATTATGTTGCTAAGGCTGTTTACAGTGAATATGGCAACATCGACCCGTAAACAGTGACCACCCAGTAACGCAAATGGCCAGGTCAGTGATTTTTTTCCTAGGGAAAAAAAATCAGCAGACCAGCCAAACATGACACACCACCTAAATCACTACAAAGTGGGGGGATTTGTCCTCCACCCCCCCCCCCCGATGTGGGGCCTGTGCCCCCAACACCCATTAACTAAATATACCAACTCTGAGATCGCACTACACTGGGATAAAGGGCAATTTCACAGTGACAGCCAAGCAGTTTTTTCCCTAGGAAAAAAATTGCTGACCTGGCCATTTGCATTAGTGGGTTTTCACTGTTTACGGGTCGATGTTGCAGTATTGTCTGTAAACAGCTTTTGGCAACATAATATAGACTTGGTAGTCTTAAAAGTAAAGTTAACAGAATAGAGTCAAATAATTGTAGCAATACATTTGTGTGTCATATATGAAGTTACTAATTTTATCCCATTTTTTTCTTTCACCCAACCCTTATATTCTCTTTTTTTTACACCACGGTAGGGTAGCTCTGACCCAAAGCATCCTCCTGCCCCCCTACTTCACTGGCTACAGCACTGAGGCCTAGCACATCTGAAATCCAACCTGGTGCACCCCCTCTGCTGCCTATGCACTACCTGGCTCCTCAGGTAGTTCTGTCACACAGGATAGGTCAGTGGTTTCCTCCGGGAGTGGTAGCAGAGATAGTAATTTTATTGCCCATGATGAAATTCCAGGGTTGGTTTGAAGGATTATGTGCAAAACTTTTGGTTCACAACTATGCCAGATGGAGATGGTGATCTCCATCATTGTACTTAATAACACAAGAAGGAGACACAGACATCAGGCACTGCAGCCATTGGTGCAGTGAGGTGACAGTGATGACAGCCCAGTGGGTGAGGACTCAATTCTCACTGTCATTCAGCTTGACAACCATGAGTTCTTGATGTTCCCACCCTCATCCCAATCATGGTGTCCATCAAGCTCTTGTGTCCTTCACTCTTTCTTTGTCTTGTCTTGTATATCCTGTCTGGGATTGCTTCCTTACATGCCCAACCTATCTGACCCAGACATACCTACATCCTTTCCCCAACATTCCTCTCTCTCTCTATCTCAAAAAAAAAAGGGGCAGCTGTCCCAAAAAAAAAAAAATCTCCCATACATAGCTTTCCATTTCAAACATGTGTCTTCTTGACTCACCTGATTTTTTACAGTTGGTTGTACAACATGATTGTGTTGTGGTCACCCCACTCGCTGAAGGTGATAGTCCAAAGTCAGCTAATATTCTGCACATATGATTGTTTTTTACTTCCCATTTCTTTTCTTTAAAGGATTATTGTGCTATGGTGTGCATTGTGCACCAATGTGCTGCAATGATTATGCAAAAAACATCTAAAAATATAAGATAAGGCTGTATTTATAATAAAGAATAGCAGGATTGTGCATAGGTAAGCAGTGCACAAACTCAAGCAGCATTGCTAAAGCCTAACAGATTGTACTGTGTCTCTAAAATATACCTTCAAATTAACTGACTGTGTGGCAGCAGGTGTTAATGCATTGCTGTTGAAGGCAGGTGTTAGTGGGTTCAAATACATGTGTAGGTTGTACTTTTGCAAGTGTCTATGATGATCTTAAATACATTTACATATATTACTGCCATTCATAACTGCATTAATCGCACAGTAAATCTTTAAAGAAAAGAAATGGGAAAGACAGGAAAGTGGTGAAATGGGGAGCAAGCAGGGGGAAAAAGCAAAGTAAAAGCAAGGCAGGAATGTGCAGGAGGGTGGAAGGAAAGAACCATAATTATCCATTACTCCAACAGTAAAAAATGATCATATGTGGAGAATAGTAGCTGAATTTGCACTATGACCACAACATAATCATGTTGTATAGCCAATTAAACCAAATCAAGTGTGTCAAGAAGACACTTGTGTGAAATGGGGAGCAATGTATGGGACGAATATTTTTTGTGGGACAAGTAACAATTTTATTTTTGAGAGAGAGAGAGAGAGAGAGAATAATTTTGGGAAAGAGATGTAGGCATGTCCGGGTCAGGTAGCTTGGATAGTTGAGGAAGCAATCACACATAGGACATACAAGACAAGACACAGGGATGGTGAAGGACACAAGAGGTTGTTAAACACGACGGATGGGATGAGGGTGGGGATATCCAGAGCAAATGGTCATCAAGCTGGGTAACAGTGAAAATCAAGCCCTCATTCAGTGGACTGTCATCACTGCCACCTCACTGCACTGATGGCTGCAGTGCCTGACATCTGTGTCTCTTCCTGGTATTCTGTACAATGATGGAGAGCGGGCACTCTATCTGGCATAGGCGTCCACCAACAGTGCAGTGAACAATTCTATGCACCAACTCTGCCAGTTCATCATGGGTGATAAAATCACCACCTCCACTATTGCTCTGTTCTGCAGGATGAACTATCTGAGGAACCAGGTAGTGCAGGGGGAGCAGAGAGGGTGCTGCCAGGTTGCATCCCAGACATATTGGACGTTGGTGCCCTAGCTGGTAGAGTAAAGGCAGGAGAATCCTTTGGGGCAAGCCTACCCTGCTGTGCTATGGAAAAAAAAGAGAAGATAAGGGATGGGGTGAGAGAAAAAAGGGATACCATTAGTGCCGTCATATGTAACATACAATGCATTGATACAAACAATGTATTGATACAATTATTTGACTCTATTCTGTTAACAAATAACTTTTTACTTTTAAGACTACCCACCTCATAACAGATGCACACTATATTACAGATTGCAGTAAGTAATCCTTTTATGTGTGCATACATTGCACATTTGCATGTTCCAGTTATACTAATTACAGTTTACAACGGGCCAGTTGTGCCACTGGTATAGATGTCTGTAGTTACATTGCAATACTGATGAAAACTTAACAGTACTGTATAGCTGGAAAGTGAGGTTTTGAACTCAGAACCTCTGACTACTCTCTAATACTGTACTGTTGTTTTGGCCTACAGATAATGCATGCATAGTTTCCTTTTACAGTTGAGAGATGCATACTCACTTTTAATTTAGAATATGGAACTGTTGCAATATCTTACAGACAAATGCATGCATACTGCATACTTGCTTTTACAGTTGAGACATGCATGCTCAATTTGATACAATTGTATAAAATGCCAAACAAGCTGTCTTTAACTTCTAATGCTACAGTAACCATACTGTTCTGATGCATACATACTATATGCTTCTCTCATTCAGGCCAATCTAGCCCCATGGGTTTGCACATTCAGTTCTCTCTCTGTGGCAGAGCAGAACAGAATAGCATTATGAATACCAGTCCTGACTATATTCAGCATTTAACTCTTACAAGTAGTCTCTATCATTGATACTTACACATGTGTCGAGGTGTCCCCATTCCTACATTCCTTGATCCAATGTCCATGTGTATCCTTTTTCCTCCTCTGAAGGTTGTTGTATCAGTGTCTACATTGCTCACCAGTGTGGGGGATACTGATATCACTGGTCACGGCCCAGGCAAGACTATCCCATGCCTCTGATTTGTACTTTAAGCCAGGATACTTTCTCTGCAATAGCCTGGGCCCATCTTCCTTCACTAGGAGTCCAACAAACACTTTGGACTCCTGGACTCCCCATCTTTGAACACAGAATCTCAATCTCTCACCATGCATGCCTGCAATGCCTACCATGGATTAAGACCAATGTAGAATGATGTTTTCATGCCAATTGCAGTTATCACATTTACTGGGAATACACACATGGTTTGAAAATGTTAAGTGATACTTACCATCACGCAAACATGATGCTTAGTATTACACATCTTCAAGCACCACTTTTGCATATTGTAAGCAGAGCAAACGTAAAAGTACTTGGAAATGTTGCATACACCTTTATTGGAAACCAGTACCATCTAGCCCCAAAAAGGAATGGATCAATGTATTAATAGGTGGTGTCACAGACTCATTTAAGTAGCAGGTGTATTTCAGAGACTGAATAGCAACTGGCAGACTTAACTGCTGCTGGCTACACCTGTTACTTAACTGACTCTGTGGCAGCAGGTATTAATGCACTTAATGCAGTGATATGTTCCTTTCTGGGGCAAGATGGCACTGGGCCTGAATACAACTGTATCTAATGCATTTAACTGCTTTTGTCTCAGTGCTGCTGCATGTTGGTTTGTGATGAGCAGCATCATGTAATAATGCTTTAAAGGATATAAATGAGGAACATAGAACAGTGGTGACAGGGGGAGCATGCAGGGAAAAGAACAATATGAATTCCCTGCTAAACTGTGACAGGATTTATTGTATGAAATGTGTGTACTGCAAAACTGACTCTGCAGCAGCACATGTTAATGCATTGATATATTCCTTGTTGTTTAGGCCACTTGTTACTGGCTTCTGATACAGATGTTTATAGTACTTTTACGGGTATCTATGATACATTGACATACATTTATATATGTCATTCACCATTGCTTAGTGATGGTGTGAGATGCACCATCATGCAATAATGCTTTATAAAAAAGAAATGGGGAAGATAGGACAGTGGTGATATGGGGAGCAAGCATGAATGACTACAAAAGAAAATCCTTGCTAAACTATGACAGTTGCTATTGATTGTATAAAACAGAAGTGCCACTTAACTGACTTTGTGGCACCACCTATTAATGCTTTGATCCATTCCTTTTTGGGGCCAGATGGTACTGGACTCAAATCCAGGTGGATGTATATGCTATTCAGACAATTCATGCAAATGTTCAACCTATTTATTCTATCAATTTTCTGGGTGTGGAAGTGCAATGTTATATATCTGTTCATATTTTATGGTCTGTTGTCCCCCCAGTGAGTATGTCTTTGATCTTGCTCAAAGAGGATGACATGTATGTTTCTGTTTCACTGTAGCATGTTTATGCAGCATTTTATGTCCCTATTTCTCCTTATGTATCCTTGCATTATGTTGGCCTTTGTGGAGAAATGTTGTCCAGAATCAGTTCTATCTGTGTAGCCCTGGTGGTCATTGTGGCATTTCCCACAAATCTGTGGACTGTTGGTGATTTGACTTACCCAGAATTGCTATCTGCTTTCTCATGCAAGATTTCTCAGCCAGTAACACTGCCTCTAGCCCAAAACCTTCCTTAGGCAATGCACCTCATTAATATGCATTGCACAATGCCACACTATAAGCACTATTACAGTAGCAGGGGAACTCCATGTAGCCTCAGAAGGAAGCCTATACGAGAGTTTATTGAATTCTGGGGTATGTGTATCATTGTGTATTATTGCACATTTTTTGTCTGGCCATTTAAAGAATACTACAGTTCTTATTAATTAACTAACCAACTGCCATTGAAATCTTTTTATGTACTATTTAATGGCTGTGTGCTAGCACCATTTTATTCTGATGAAGTCTCTTATATGAGACAAAAGCGCTCATTTTATTTTTTCAGATTGTTGAATTCTTAGACAATTTCTGGACCCTCATTTGTCATTGATTTTCTTTGGTTTATAGTGCAATATATAGGCTAACAAACTAACAGTGCTGCCACTATTACAGACAGTGCAGCAATACACACACAGCAGGCCTGAATTCAACATCACACACTACAATATTTCTTTAAATTGCTCAGCACTACTGACATAAAAATGTTTGCCTTACCATCTGTAGATGAGATGCTGCTCTGTAGTCCAGATGGCCCTGAAAGAAGTAAAGCAAGAGGTAAGGGCAACATCATCACAATTTAATAGTAACTCAGGGGGTAAAACATTTAATCCTGTATATGTCCATTAACTATAATTTCAACAAGAAGGTGGCTGATAACTCTAACATGAAATCAGCAATCTTCAATCCCCCCAAAAAAGACACGTGACACAGAATTAACTTACTGATTTCAATTGTTTTACTATACAACAGTATGCAACTGTTTAGATAGCAAATCCTACCTGCTTGCTCCTCCTGAAATGTGTTTACTGTCTCAGAGACTGTTGGTCCCACATCCAGGACTGCTGTACTGCACACTCCTGGCATCTGTCTGGATCTCTGATATTAGACAGGAAGTCTTCACTGGGGATTAGTGGTGGCCGTCCCCCAGTAACCATCTGCTGTCCTTCATGTAGATGTGATCATGTCAGTGGCCCTATAGTGCACCTGCTTGTATGTCCTGCCATGGGCATGCATGGCATTGAAATAACCTATCTGCTGCCATATTCACAACTTACATGGAATATCTCCTTGTCCCCTTTCCAGCAGAAAAGCACATTGATGTTGCCTGAGCCCATCTACAATCACTTAGTTCATGACATTGTTGAAGGGGGGGGGGTCTAGATGGTTTGACACACCTGGGTGGCATACTTGTAGGTCTCCTAAAAGACAACAGAAGGACAATACACATAAGTATCACATAACTACTAAATAACTGTTTCCAAATACAAATAGAGAAGGTAGCCAGTCAGTATTACTCAGTGGAGAAACACAAAATAGTCTAGATATGTGAAATACTATCAACAGGCAAGATGCAAAACAAGGAGGGTAATAACAGCAACATATCCTTGTTTGTGCTATAACAGTAACTCACCTTTGCTCCCCCTTAAAGAATAGTCCATCCTTGTTTGTGCCATAACAGTAACTCAACTTTGCTCTCCCATCCAAAACAACAGGCAAATGACCCATTTTGCTAACAACCCATCTTTGAAATGCTAAAAGTGCTATCAAAGGACCTGTCTCTGAAACATCTGTACATATTTATCACACAGCATTCCATTTTCATGTATTGGAAATCATGTGAACCTCTGAAATGGCTTGACAACAAGCAATAATCATGACAGGTTGTGTGATCCCTAGATGCGCTACATCCAAAATTAATACATCCACAAATGACACTTACTGCTGTTCCATTTCTCATTATAGTCATTCTCACTTATAACACTTGCCATGGTGTAGCTGATTTTAATTATATGTGTGATGGCTGAGGCACTAGTAATGTGACAGCTATGTATTAATTTATCTATGTATTATCACCTTTATTCTCAAATGTATGACTGTGGGTATAGTGTGAGCTATATTTTTGTAAGTGTATTTCTGCTGTCTGGACTGCCATGGGTTTTACATTTGTCTAACTCACATACACAACTGCCTGTACATCCAATAACCTTGTATTTTCTTTGCTTGCCACTGTTGCACTTTGCTTACCAACACACAAATGTGGTGCTCAGAGGTGTGCACTGCCCAGCACTGTGTCTGTGCGATGGTAAGGGAAGTGCAACATCAAACAGTGTGTGTGCGGTCCCAGTAAATGAGATGACTGGAACTGGTGGGAAAGCATCATTCTCCATTGCTCTAGATCTGTGGTAGATATGGCAGGCATTTGTCGAGAAGGTGTCAGGTTTAGGACACAGAGATGTGGGTGTCCAGGAGTCCAAAATTGTTATTGAACTCCTAGTGAAGAACTACAGTGCCAGACTGTTTATGGGGTAATATTCTGTCTCCCAGTATAAGTCAGAAGCTTGGGATAGTTTAGCCTAGGCTATAACCAATTTATTTATTTTATTTTACATTTGTTAACCTGGAAAGTCCGACTAGATGCATGTCCATTTTCAGCAGAGGCCTGGGGAGAAAAGCTCCAAATGTACAAAAACAAGTGTAACTACAGTGAAATTATTACAGTGAGTTATCACAAAACTGAAATTTGTTTAATGATATGTACTCACAGTTACATGTTTTTCTCACGTACACACAGCAAAGGTTGAAAGCAAACAGCTGAGAAAGAAATAGTTAAAGATTTCATCTGAAAAAGGAAAACATATCCCCTGCACTGTTGAACAATGTAGGCATAACTACAGTGACCTCTGGAGGAGGAGAAAAAGGGATACCCTTGACCAAAGGATCATGGAATTTAGAACTGTGGATATCCCAAACCTGTGTAATTATCAACTACAGAGAGTATTTATGACTTAAAAGTTGAATATAGACAAGACTGGTATTTGTAATGCTATTCTGTTCTTTTTTTTTTTTTTTTTTTTCTGTAGCTGCCAGGGACCAGGCGGTTAATGTATGAACCCCTGGAGCTAGACTGGTGAAGATGAGGGAAGCATGTGGTATGCATGCAGCAGAATAGTAGTGCTATTATAGAATTAAAAGTTAAAGACAGCTTTTTGGCATTTTATAGAGCTGCATCAAATTGAGCATGAATATCTCAACTGTAAAAGCAAGTATGCATGCATTAGTCTGTAGCACAAATCAAAAGTCCAATAATACAATATCAAATTGAGCATGCATATTTTAACTGTAAAACAAGTATGCATGCATTAGTCTGTAGCACAAACCAAGAATACAATATCAGACTTTATTCGGTGGTTGTGAGGTCAAAGACCACAGTTCCCAACTATGCAGTACTGTTAATTCTTCAAGTATGTGTAATTTAAAGATTTAAAGTCAAAGTTCTATACCAGTGGCACACATACCCTGCTCTAAAGTGTGATCTGTATAATTGGAACAGGCATATGTGCAATATATGCACATGTCAAGGAACAATTGCTGCAATCTGTAGGATAGTGTGTATGTGTTAGGAGTTGGTAGTCTTAAAAGTAAAAGTGGAGTCTCTTTAAATGTTATATTGATTAATTGATTGATTAATTTTTAGTGGTATATAAGGGAGTGGTTTTGTATCATTATTTTGTTCTCATTGAAGGCTGTGGTAGCCGAGGGGCTAAGTCTTGTTTTAAGAATAAATCTTTTCTACGTGGAATCCTTGTTGTTTTTTCATCATTATCGGTCTTTTTAGACCTTTCCGTTGGTTGTTTGGTATTCTGGTTCGTTATGGATTCCATGTTAGAGCTCCCTAGAGTTTTTCGTGATGACTCCAGTTCTGCTCTTATTGGTGCTGTTACCCCTCCGGTTCCTGGCTGTTTGGGAATTCAAGTTGCATCGGGTATTTCTGTGCAAAAGACTTTGGACCAATTTTTGGTGTCGGGTGCATCTGGTGCACCTATTGTGACTTCTTTGACTGTTTTTGGATTTAATGGATCAGCGAATGCTGCTTTTGTTACTTCACCCACTGTAACAGCTGTTCCATCGGTTTCATCTGCTGCTGTGGTTACTACTGTTTTACCTGTTGCTTCTGGTACAACAGGGGACGGGAATAGTTGTAGACCAGCTCATGGCAATTTCCGCTTTTGGAAGAGAGACAACAGAAATTTCTGAATCCCTTTGGGGATTTGGGAAGCTCCGTATCAGGTATGTTTCCTAAGAGAACTCAAGATGCTGTGAATGAGTTTGAAAAGCTTATTTTTCGTGAAACGCGATGTCACTTTAACCTGTTGGGCTTAAATAGATATACTGAACTTGACATTGCCCCTAGAGGGCTTAGAGCATTTAAGCATCCAGCAACACCATTTGATCCTACGGATCCTGTTGATAATGTATTTAAAGATAGATGGATTGCTGCAGCTCATTCTTGTGCTATGAAATAGGTGAATATATTGATCGAGAGAGAGCGCTTGCTTCAAAATAAATTACAAAGTAAGCTTCAAGAAATGCATATAGATTTACTTGCCGACATAGGTGAACAAAAGGTTGGTGACATCTTTAAGAACTTGAAAGAGAAATTAAATAAATTTGAAAATGAACAGGTAGATTTTAAATCTACTAAAATCAAGAGAGACATCCGGGACTACAATAATGGGCGGGCTTTTTTGTGGAGCACTAATTTACGTTCTACATCAATGAGAAAGAACAATAAACGAAATAAGAAACAGCTGTCTGTCTCTTTTGCTTCCTCTGAAGGAGGAGGTTTCACTACTGATTCTGAAGGAGAGTTTGTGGAATTTCCACCATTACCGAAGGCTCATAATCCACAGGCTCATAAACAGCGCTTTCAAACCTGTGCAGAGAGTAACCAACGAGGTAGTAAGAAAAAAGGAATTAATAGCTGCTCTCCACCGGGTGAAGTACAATTTAAACAAACTTCCAAACGTACAAGATGGAACTAATATTTGCTTTATTTCTCCTTCTCATGTTTCTAATGTTGTTAATTTGTCTGGACTTTCATTAACAGAAATAGAATTTTCTGTTTTGAAGTTGGGGTTGAAGTTCGTCCCTACAGTTGTTCCAAGAAATTATGTTACACAACAAGAAATATTTAGATTTATCAGGAAGTTACATTTAAAATTTTATTTTTCTCAGTACAATGGCTGTGGGTATAATCACAATGAAAAATGCAGTTTGGAAAGTGATGTTAGCAACAATAGCTTTTTTTCTTGTATTTCTGATGAGTTTGATTTTCAAATAGCGAATGCTTATACTCTTTTGGATACAGATGGTATTAAGTATCAGAGTAAATTTATTCCTCCATACACAAATAATACTATTATCCAATTTTCTGAAATGTTACAGTTTTCTTTACAACACTTGGTAAATTATTTTGAAAAAAGTTCTTGTTCCTTTAATATGACAAAGTGTGAATGGCTTGCGCTGAAGAATCTTATGAATAGGGATGATTTGATTATTAAACCTTCTGATAAGGGAAATGAGATTGTGTTGTTACACTATACTCAGTATTATGATATGTGTATGAAACATTTGAAGGATAGTTCTACATATCAAATCTGTGCTCATAAAGATTATATGAAATCAATAGCACAATTTACTATGTTGATGGAAAAAGGTGTTCGTTTGGGCTATTTTGATAAAAAGCCTTAGATACTAAATTTAATATAGATAACTGTTCATTGGCTACTTTTTACTGCTTTCCCAAACTGCATAAGAGCCTTCATAGTCCTCCTGGTCACCCTATTGTGGCGGCTACTAACTATTTTTTTACAAAATGCAAGAGAAGTGATACATAAACACTTATTGCCATATGTACAAAAATTGGACTCATATATTCAGAACTCTTATGATTTTATTCAGAAAATTTCACATGTACATTGGACTCAAGATATGTTCTGGATCTGTTTAGATGTGGTGAGTTTATATACTAATATTAATCATCGGGATGGTATTCGAGCTTTACATTATTTTATAGGTGACAGCCCTGTTTCTCATTATGTTTTGGATTTAACTGAGTTCTGTTTGTTTAATAATTTTTTTAGCTTTAATGAAAATATTTACCATCAAATTAAGGGTACTGCCATGGGGGCGCCTTTTGCCCCCATGTATGCAAATATTTTCATGGCTAAATTTGAATTAGATCATATTTATACAAATAATTTTCTACAGAATCATGTGTTGTTATACTTTAGATATATTGATGATTTGATTTTTTTGTGTCAGGGAGGTCTTGACTTAGTATCCAATTTTGTACTTGAACTCAATAATAACAACTGTGAAATTAAATTTGATGGCTTTCAAGTAGGGCCAAAAGTAATTTTTTTAGATATTACTTTAGTGGGGAAAGTATATGAACCGATATTTACTTCGGTTCATCAAAAGTTTATCGATGGGAATCAATATTTGTTTGGAACTAGTTGTCATCCTCCTCATACCATTGAATCCTTACCTTATGGAGAAATTGCAAGGCTGTCTAGGTTATGTAATGACTATCAAGATTTAGTAAAACAGATTTGTAAACTTGTTGATTTTTTTTACATAGAGGCTATTCAATTCAATGCCTGATGGATTCTATAAATACGTTTATTACAACTATAGAGGGTCATATTAGCCAGACTAATATACCTAAAAAATATAATAAAGTACAAACAGATGATATTTATTTTGTCACCACATATAATTTATTGAGTAATAAGATCTGGAACATAGTGAGATATTATTGGAAATTTTTAAGAAGTGATAGAGTTCTGAGTAAATTACTTCCTGCTAATCATAAAATTGCTTACAAAAGGGGTCAAAGTTTAGGTGATATGTTAGTGAGAGCATATTATATATGCCCTACTGACAAGTTGAAATTTTCATTAAATACTTTTGGCATCGTACCTTGCTATACTTGTACTGTGTGCCCTTTGATAAAGTTAACATTTGATAAAATAAATAATAAAATATTTGTACCAATCAAATTGTTTTCTTGTTACACCGAAGGGGTAATTTATTGTCTTAAATGTCCATGTAATCTTTTCTATATTGGAGAAACTAAGAGAAAATTTAGGGTTAGATTGCAGGAACATGTTCGTGATATTAGGAGGGGGGCAATAGAAAATTCAGTTGCATCACATTTCTTAGAATTTCATAACAGTAATGCAGATTTATTACAGGCAACCATTTTAGAGCAGATTTTTGTTAAAAAAGGTGATTATAAGCTATTAAAAATATGTTATTGTATAAAGAATCTATTTTCATATTAAAATATAATACATTATCACCGAATGGTTTAAATATGGAAATTAATTGGAAATATCTATTGCAATTTATGTTTTTGTTTAATTACGTTTCTTTTTTTCTTTATTTATGAAGTGGAGTCTCTTTAAATGTTATATTGATTAATTGATTGATTAATTAACTTTTAGTGATATATAAGGGAGTGGTTTTGTATCATTATTTTGTACTCGTTGAAGGCTGTGGTAGCCGAGGCGCTAAGTCTTGTTTTAAGAATAAATCTTTTCTACATGGAATCCTTGTTGTTTTTTCATCATTATCGGTCTTTTTAGACCTTTTCATTGGTTGTTTAAAAGTAAAAGTTATCTGGTAGGAGTTGTTAGTCTCAAAAGTAAAAGTTAAGACAATAGAGTCAATGAATTGTATAAATGCATTGCATGTCACACATGAAGGTACTAATCTTATGTCCGTTTTTCTCCCCCAACCATTATCTTCTCTTTTTTATTTTATTTTAATTTTTATTACATGTCATCAAATTGTGTCCATGAGATCAAACTGTACCACATCACTAAATGCTCCACAGTACAGTAGAGTATGCCTTCCCAACAGGATCTGCCTACCCCCACTCCACCTGGTCTAGACCGTTGCCCAGCACATCTGGGAGCCAACCTCGCAGCACCACCTCTGCTGCCCATGCACTACCTGCCCCCTCAGGTAGTCCTGCCCCAGAGGCTGGTCCAGTATCCTCCTGGAGCAGTGGTGAAGGTGGTGATATTGTCACCTGAGCTGAATTGCCAGGGATGGTGAGTAGGGTTGTGTGTCTCACTGTTGGTGCACACCTATGTTGGCTGGAGAGGCTGTTGTCTCTCATTTTACATATTATCAGGAGGAGCAGATGTACACATCAGGTACTCCAGCCAGCAGTGGAGTGAGATGACAGCGATGACAGTTCAGTGGGTGAGAAATTGATTCTCACTTTCACCCAGCTTGATGACCATGGGTTTGTGATGTCTCTACCCTCACCCCAATCATGGTGTCCACCAACCTTTTGTGGACATCAATGTTCCTGTCTCTTGTCTTGTTGGTCTTGTCTTTCTGCAATTGCTTCCTCACCTACCCGACTTACCTCACACATGCCTATGTCTCTTCCACAACATTCCTCTCTCTCTGTCTAAAAAAAAAATGGGCACCTGTCCCACCAAAAAAAAAAGGAAAATTGTCCCATTCATAGTTCTTCATTTCTCACGTTTCTTCTTGACACACTTGATTCTGTCCAATTGGCTAGACAACATGATTGTATTGTGGTCACCTTCTCTGTGGAGGTGACAGTCCAAATTCAGCTAATATTCTGCACGTATGATCATTTTTTACTGTTGAAAAACTGGATAGCTATGGTTCTTCCCATCCTCCATCCGGGTCTAAATTAGAACATCAAAGTTTCAGAACTTAGAATGTTCAAATATCGACCCCTATTCATCAAAAGCTGAAAACATCGAACATACAGAACAGCGATTTTTTTCTAGGGAAAAAAATTGCTGTTCAAAAACACATACACACAACACAAGCACACCAAACAAACAGCAATCCACACACATACACCTAAAATCTTACACCTAAACCTACACTAAACTATGCACACATCACTAACTATCCACTTACCTTAACCCAAACCCTAGCCCTAAGGTCCATCACTATCGTACACTCACCTCATGTGTGTCCTAACCCTAACTCACCTACCCCACCCTAACCCTCACATCCACACAATCGCAGACTTACCTGAACCATGCCCTAACCCTAACTTACCTAACCCGCTCTAATCCTCACATCCACACAATTGCACACATACCTAACCTGCACCCTGACCCTAACTAACCTAACCCGCACTCAGTCGCATACTTACCTGAACCTAACCCATAACTTTCCACCACAGCACTGAAAATACCGAAGCAACAGAAACGGACAACTGAATTCTTTCCCTAGGAAAAAATCCGGTTTTCTGATGCTTCGACATTTTCAGCTTTCGCTGAATAGGTGTTGATATTAGAACATTCGAAGTTTTGAAACTTCGATGTTCTAATATAGACCCCCTCCATCCAGAACATTCCTGTATTGCTTTCCCTTTGTTCTTACTCCTGCTTACTTCTCATTTCACCACTGTCCCATCTTCCCTATTTCTTTTCTTTAATGCATTATTGAATGATGGTGCACATCACACACCACCGTGCAGTAATGGTAATGTGAAAGTAGTTAAAAGTATTACATACAGCTGTATTTGAATCCAGTGCCATCTGGCCCCAAAAAGGAGTGCATCACTGCATTAACTGCATTAACACATGCTGCCACAGAGTTAGTTAAGTAGCAGGTGTATTCCAGAGACATGATACTAACTGTCAGACTTTGTTCTTCCCTCAGTTTGCTCTACATTTCACCACTTTCCTATCTACACCATTTTAACATCTTTAATCTGGTCAAAAAGCAGAATCACATACAACACACAGAAGTATCAGAAAAAGCAATGGATGCCTTCACTTTTTGGTTCCATGGTTGAGTGGAGGTGCACATAGCATAGCGACGGTAAGCAGTGGCAAAACATCTCTGTGCTTGCCAACACACAGCAACACATCTCGTACAAACAATTCATGTCATTGCATTATCACTCTGTAATGAAAAGTATTTTAAAGTGTTAGATACACCTTTATTCGAACCCAGTACCATCTGGGCCAAAAAAGGAATGTATCAATACATTAACACATGCTACCTCAGAGTCAGCTAAATAGGTGGATTTTGTAGACTCAGTATTAACTGTCAGGCTTTAACACCGCACCTGATGTTTGAGCACTGCTTAGCTACACACATAGATGTGTATTTTGTATGCATATGCACTTTGCTAAACATCTCACAAACCTGCTGCTCAGAGCGCTATGGAAATGTTTACATTATGTTGTATTACTGCCATTTACTGTCCATCTCCTGTGTATGACATGAAATTACATGTGTAAACATTACAAGCTGATGGACCTTTCTAACAGCAAGACACATGGTTAAAATGCATCCATGTGTTTGCACCCCCCCAAACACTGCAACCCTAGGGTCTCAGTGCTTTTTCAACACATACATCAACCACACTACAAAATGCAATATCAAATGCTGTGTGCTATGCAATGCACATCAATCTGGTAACATGGAGAACTACAACTATTGACACATATGCCTAAAAAGCCTTATCTGTAAGGCTAGTGCAGGAATCACCATGGACCATATCCACAGGGACATATGTGACCCTTAACACACTTGATCCTACCCATTTTGGTTTTGTCAAGTTATTGATCCTTGTGGACTTCCTGTATAATGACACCAAAGTCCTGGATGAGGGATAACAGGACATAATGCCTATGTTGAGTTATCTAGGGCCTTTGACACTATTCCACATGTATGTCATAGTGAAGCTCTCCTATCGGGGAATTAGGCCATACAGTACTAGATGGATAGCCAACTGTCTCAACAACAGAACACACAGTCTCAAAGTTGGGGACTGCACCTCCACTAGTAACCCACTCACCAGTGGAATACCACAAAGATCTATACTGGGACCTCAACTGTTGGAAAATAGTTCCCTGAAGCACAGGCAACAGTAGATGGCCTGTGGTTTACCAAGTTTGCAGATAACTGCTAACTGGATGCATTTATATAGAGTCCCCCAGTGATGGTAACATAATACAGAAAGGGCTGACACAGACTAATGATTGTTGCCAAGCTCATGGACTGAACCTTAAACCAAGCAATGACTCATTGCCCCCTTTGTCAATGATGTATCCCTGGTAATTATGATATACATAGCACCTCCCTAAGCTCATACACAGTGTTGCAAGACTTGGTAACTCATGTTGATAGCAATCTATACTTTTATCACTATGTGCCCATAGTGGTGACATACGCAATCTGCATTGCATACATTATACATATGGACATCACATCCAAGACCAGGGTAGTCATACCTATGCTATACTCTATCCTTATTACACCAGTAATGGAGTACAATGCCCACGTCTGTCTGTATCACACCAGATACCTGCAGCGATTGGAGAAAACACAGGGTTGTACCTGCGAGAATCCCAGGCCTCCAGACATGACAAACATGGAAAAACTGACATACCTGTTACTGTACTCGGTATCATGCAGGCTGCTGAGAGGTGACCTACACCTGCCCTACAGAGCAGACTCAAACCCTGCCCTTCTGGAAATTTTGGACATCTGCAATTCAAATGGAACAAGAATAATTTGGCGAGAGTTCTCAACCTAGCCTGTGACATAAATAGAACATGATGGGGAGACAGATATATCCAACAATGATTCACACTCCTCTGTAATAGGTTTCCACTATGTGTGAAGAAGTGCTCCTTACCTCAATGACCCTATTCAAGTGCAACCTTGAGTATTGGTTGGGTGATTATAAAGTCATCATTGGGCGAGCACCTATCTCCCTCATGGACAGGGCCAGTTGGTGCTGCTCACAAACTCACTCTGTTAAAAAGGACCATGCAACTATGCTCAATAAGGGGAATTGTGCTTTTACACAACTAGGCGTCTACACACCCTAGTGCTATTAGGCTAGTGGCCTCATATGAACCTATAAAACTATGTGCCTATGTAGGCCTCCAAACCTGTTGTCCCCCACATGACCTGCTGATGTCATCTACTATAAGTTCACCTGCAGTCTTATCTAAAGCAAACTTGTGCTATGGTGCTTGTGTAAAGCACTGTGTTCTGTAGCCTGTGTACTTGGATAGGTATGGGGTTCTGTTCTCACTGTAGTCAACTGTGTATGTGTCTGTGTCTAACCAGAAGAACAAGTGTGTATCCTGCAGTTACTGACCCAATGCCATGGCATGACAGTATTTTGATACTTGCACATGCTCACACATCTGTTTCAGGCAGGTCTCCCAACATCTTCTCTCCAGAATTCACTTCTGATGTCATCCTGTATAAGGTGACCTGCAGCCATTTCAAAGTCAGACTTGTGCCATGGTGCTTGCGTACTGTGTTCTGTATTTTGTTTACGTAGGTAGATAGGCATTCTGTAGTTAACTGTGTGGGTGTCTAGCCAGAAGAGCAAGTGTGTATCCTGCAGTTACCACCCCAATCCCATGAGTTGACAGTATTTGGATACTTGCACTTGCCTACAGATCCATTTCAGACAGGCCTCCCAACTTTTCCTCCAACATGCACTGCTAATATCATCCAGTATACGTTGACCTGCAGCCATGTCAAAGTTATGCTTCTACAGCGATGCTTGCATACAGTGCTGTGTTATGTAGTCTGTGAACGTAGATAGGTAAGGGTTCTGTTTTTACTGAAATCAAAAAGGTGCATGTGTCTAGCAGAAGAGCAAGTGTGTATCCTGCAGTTAATGCCCCAATCCCATATATTGACAGTATTTTGATACTTGCACATGCCTACAGATCCATTTCAGGCAGGTCTTCTGTCTTCTTTCCAACATGCACTGTTGATGTCATCCAGTATAAGTTGATCTGCAACCATGTAAAATTCAGACTTGTACCATGGTGCTTGCATAAAGTACTGTGTTTATAGGTTGTATGCCTTACATAAGAAGGCATTATATTCTCACTGCAGAAAAATGGTGTGTGTGTGTGTGTGTGTGTGTGTGTGTGTGTGTGTGTGTGTGTGTGTGTGTGTGTGTGTGCGTGTGTGTGCGTGTGTGTGTGTGTGTGTGTGTGTGTGTGTGTGTGTGTGTGTGTGTGTGTGTGTGTGTGAGCTGTTGCTTAACATAACAGAGAGCATTCTACACCAGCACATATGACACTGTTATATTCTTCTTACAGACACTGCTGATGTCATCAAGTATAAAGTGTTGTCTGAGACACTCCAAGTTAGACTTGAACTGTAAAGTACTTGGTTCTATAGTCTGTATATTTAGATAAGTAGGGGTACTATACTCACTGCAGTCAACTCAGTGTGTGTATATGAGCAGTTGTTTGTCATTAGAGAGCATGTTACACCAGTATGTGAGGCACTGTTATATTCTCCTTACAGATATTGCTGATGCCATCAGCTATATCAGATTTTTGGATATGCAGTACTTGCACCAGGGCATGTTCAGAGACTGGTCTGGAGGGCAGACAGATGCCATCTCATCCTATACAGTAAAGTTTACAGGGACATGGCTTTTAATCTATCCACAGACATCATGGCATGGTTTTTAGGCCCTATGTTATCTTGCTGAGAATGTCCTATGGTCTCTCCAGCTGCTAAATGTGTCTGGTGAGGTACATGAAAAAGAGACCATTATACTCTATTAGTGCTGTTATGAGGTTTGACTACAGTGCTGTCATACAATCCTAAGATCTCAGTATGATGGCGTGAGTTATGATATGTGCAACGCAGGTTTTCAATACCAGTGTGGACACTTGGTGGTCAAACTTCAGATTGATAAGTATATGTGCTCCCTGTGCTTGCACCGCTGGGTTTCTGCATAGCAGGATTGATGTCAATGCTGTGATTAACTTGTAATTCCACTTTCAGATGGACAACATTACAAACACAGATTTTTACATTTATTTGTAGATGTGTGCCTTTGTCACCATTCAGTTGTGTGCATTAGCTCCTCCTGTACTATGTTATTATCATTGGTGGACTCAATGATTGCACACAATATGCAAAAATCAGCAAACTTGGTAAGCCAAAGCCCATATACTTTAGCCTGCAATGTAGAGAAATAGAGTTCAAACAGTGAACAGCCAAGCACAGATCCCTGGAGTCAGCCATTGGTGACAACTGTAGTGGTACAGGTTGACTCACCAACTTTTACATGATGCATTCTGTCAGTGAGCCAGTTGGTAATCCATCAACTGTCGTAAGGCTTAATCTCCAGGTTGAACATTTTCTCACTGATACCTGTGTGGGGGATTGTGTCAAAATCCTAGGCCAGATCACAATAGGAAGTATACACTGTCTTACCTTCATCCAGGCCTATCACATGGAATCAATGGGCTGTGACAATGTCACAGATCACCTATGGTGTGGCTCAGCACATACACCTCCCTGATGTGGTTGAATACACAGTTCAACACAAAATGGTCTATGTTGCCATATAAGGACATCCATCAACATGCATCCATCTGAGTTGGGGGACAACTCCTGATGCATGCATGTATAGAGAAATCTGGGACCCCTCAACTGTGAGGAAAATCAATATGTCATCATGAACCTCTTCTACTTGTACAGTAGTAATATTTCAGGTGTGTCTAAAATACCTGTGTGAGTTGTTAATGGTACATCAACTCCTTTACATCTGAAAGATGTCCTCAAAGAGGTCTTTAAAGGCATGCATGATGACAACAGTATCATCTTGTGGAACTTGACCAGATCAAGGCATTTAACACAAATTCACACTGCGGTATTCAATCAACACTGTCATATGTGGCCATAAACAGCAATATCACCAAATGGGTAGATCAGTGCATGACATATGTGGCATCTCACTATGCTGAAATGTATAACATGACCTATATCTCAGGTCCAGTGATCAGGTTAGTACATCAGGGGTTTGTGCTAGACCCTTTCCTGCCCATTAGTTAAGTGGTTTCCAAACAGCTGCTTGAAGGACTACAAACTGTGGGCAGTCATTGGCTCCAAGTGTGATATTACTAAATTACAGACCATATCAACACATGCCAAAAACTGCTGTCACAACCATGACAAAACCTGCAGTGATAAGAAACATGTATTTGTTGAATCAAGAAACAAACACACCACCCAAGTATAATATGGACATCACACCTATAATCATACCAATATGTATGTGACCTGTGTCTTGGGGTATATGGTAAGTGGTACATCCACCAGCATGTGGTCACAGTCCAGACTACTCTCTTGAATGTAACTCAAGCACTGGGTATGTGAAAGACATGCACATCAGAGGCCATAATACCTTCATAGTTCCTAGCCTTCATCACACCAATAACTGTGTATAATGCATCCTTCTTCATGTACCTCACTACACATCCTCCAGTGATGTGTAACCAGAGTATACCACCTTTGTCACAGTGCTCTGTCACACAGCTTATTGGCCATACCTAGGTATTCTTTCTGTGGAATATACGTGACTGTCTGATGGTGAGGAATACCAATCATGTTGTTACACCAGATGCATATGTGCTAACTGTTCTGCTTATACACACACTACGTACATAGCAGTTTGACAACATTAATGGCATGTATATCATTCATGACAGTGTGGATTGTGCTCTCTCTCTCTCTTTGTGTGTATATATATATATATATATATATATATATATATATATATATATATATATGCCATGCACATAAGCAACTAGCTTGCATTGGCCATACTTTTGCATACAGGTATAGCAGCGTCCCTCCTAACACCTCCTGCAGATATTACAGTGCCAGGACAGTGTGCGTGGTCACCCTCATAGACTGTTGTATCAAAATAATTGGTTGTTCAAGTGTGTGTGTGTGTGTGTGTGTGTGTGTGTGTGTGTGTGTGTGTGTGTGTGTGTGTGTGTGTGTGTGTGTGTGTGTGCAGGCTCATCTCTTATCACTCCACATCACATATGTTATGTTACAGACATGGGATTAGTGGTGGTATTATTCTGATATTGTCCATGATTGTGGTTGGTTCTTGTAATGTTTTCTATGACCCTTTACCTGTGGCCACCTTGCTGAAGACCTCTGCTCTGAGTACACTCATATTCAGGCATATCTGTTTGCATAGCTTCACAATGTGCACTCTACTTCTATTATATGTCAGATCCCTGAGAGATGTCCTCTGCATTATTCATAGAAGGATACTTATTTCACACAGATGTCCTCCCCAGTGTTATGTTACCTTGTGTGACTGTCACAGATAACACATTTTCACTGTACAGTACATATGGTACCATATAGATATATGCTTGGTGTTGCTGCTACAACCATCTCCCATTGACATGGCGTCATCTGCTGTACATGATGGAGTTTCACCTGCCCCCTTTCCTTGTGTTCATTCCTACAATTCATCTGTGTGTCACTATTTAATACACATACACTTCCCCTGAGTGATCATTTGACATGGCACTCCATGTCCTGTTACAGATCATTAACAGAGCTTCAGTACCGAATGCCAGGAATGAGATATCACAATACTCTGCATTGTAGGTACACTGTCCTGTGCTGTGTTTGGACTATATACTTCACATTCATTACTCTCAACTGTCCAGATATTCTCAGGATGTCCGGATGTTTTCCTTATCAAATGTGTGGCTTTCTTCCATATCACTGGGATGAGCTCTGGACTGATGTGACTCAGTATTACCTCTCAAGTGTCCTGATCTGTGTAGAATGTCCAGTTTCTGTCATGTATTTGTGATCTTTTTATACAACATTTTTGTTTTCTGGCATAGCATTCCCATGTCATTATGAAGTGAAGTCAGAAACTGATGACTGACATTTGAGTTTCAAACATCATGCTCTTCAGAACATTCATGATAATTTATTCTACCAACCATCTAAGTTTGGAAGTGCAATATTAAAAATCTGTCCCTATTTTGGGTGTTTGTTCCCCCCATTATGTATGCCTTTGTCAAAGAGGATGACAGGTATTTGAGTTTCATTCTACCACATGTCTATGTGACATCTATGGCAAATATGTCCCTATTTCTGGTTAAATGCCCCCACATTATGTTGGCCTTTGTGAACATATATTGCAATAACAAATTCACACTCATACCTCTCAACTGCACAGATTTTTGCAGTTGTCCAGATTTTGGTCTCATATTTTTGGTCCATTTCTCCTAAAATTGTGGTTTTCTGCAAATCATCGGCAAATTATTGAAGGTTGAAGTCAGAAGATAATGACAGGCATCTGAGTTTCAGACTTCGTACCTTTCAGAAAATTCATGCTAATGCAAAACATGTTGTTCTAATAATTTGCTAAGTTTGTAAGGGCAGTACTTCAAAAGTGTTCCTATATTTGGCACTTTGTTCCCATATTATTGATAGCATTGAACAGCTTACTTGCCCTTACAGTTTGAGAGGTATGATTCACAGCTATCTGTAAAGCCCTGGTGGTCATTGTGGCATTCCACTCAAATGCATTGACTGTAGGTACTCTGCTTTCAGTAAAATTGTAACTGTGTTCACTTACATGGTTTACTAATCTGCAACGACATTGCCAGCCATGAAACCTAACTTAGGCACACTGTGCATCATTAATATTAATGGTGTGCAAACATGCAAACTCCATGTAGGCTTTATTTTATATGTCCTTTACTAACTGGGAGAATCCAACTGAGCCAATAGCCCACTTTCAGTGGAGCCCAGGGGAGAAAGACCCCACAAACACACATAAAAAAAATTATAATAACTGATAAATAATTGTATACAAGGGGAGGAACACCCCAGAACAGATAAAAAAAAACTTTAACATTTATTGGAGTGTACATTTTTTACAGAAGATAATAGCCCCCAATAACAGATTGAAATGTATTTTCAGAATATTGCTACGAGAAACTGTGATAAAGAATACAATATGTACTACAAATAGCAAGACACTTTGCAGAAGTGGATAACCTATGTCAAGTTAACTAATATGCAATTATTCAAAACACTGACCATATTTCAAATAATATATGGAAGTAAGAAATAACACATTATTCTGATGCCAAAATAGACAGAGTATTAGAATGAGATGAGGAGAAGTAATGGGATCTATATCACTTAATCCAACTTACTAATCATTGAATACCTATTCGTCTACCCCTTTTTGTCGAATTCACAGATCAGATAATGGACTTTTAATCATAGTTTTTCCTAGGGCAAACTAATGGTAGGCCAGCCTAGCGACCGCAAAAAGCATTGATTAGATGGGACCCAGTCAGTACTCTCCTCCCACAAAGGTGTAGAAGGGCCTTCACCAAAAACATGGCTTGAATTTGATGCTTAGAAGTTACAAAACAGACCCAGAAACAGCAAATCTGGAACTGGGCTATGCTACAGCTAAACTAGTACAGTATACAGTAAAATGTGGAAAAAACACAGTTCAGACAATTCAAACAGACAGTAGAATGCAAATACATATTACAAGTGCAATATAAGAGCAAAAATAGGCACTTACAGTTACTTGGAAGCAATGAATGCCTCCGATCTTTCAGTATCTCAGTGAAGAGCTGGTTTTAGTGCTCAAGTAATACCAAACAGTCTAGATTCGGCAAGTCTGAATCTAGCCTATGCTGTAAAAAGCAGAAGTACTAGAAATAAAAAGTGCATAAAATCACAATCACAACAGCAAAAAATAATTTAAATACAGCAGCAATTCACCAGCAATTCTCAGCTTAGAATGGTGTAGGCCACACTCTCCTGCCTCAAGAGTCTAAACCACAAACCTTCTTAATGTAAAACAGCTAGTTTTAGAGTCCAAGTGCAAGAAAGCATATTCTCTATTAGACTTGATCCTAGTATCAGACCCTATCAAATATTCCACCACAGGTACAATGACAGACTCTCTCAGTGATCATCTCCCAGTCCATATGACTAGACATCTCACACATCCAGGTAAACAGCATATTTATAAAACAACATGTAACCTATCCACGTTTAACCCAGAAATGTTCATTACTGCACTATCATCTATTTACTGGAACTTCTTAAAAATCCACCCCTTAGACGATGCTGTAATTGAATTCAGTAAAACTTTTCCAAATATCCTTGTACCTACTAGAAGGAAGAGAATGAAAATGAATAATGCAGTCTGGCCTTCCAAAAAGAGTAGAAAGCTAATACAGGATACAGAAAAAGTATGGAAAGAATGGCAAAAATATAAAACATCTCAATATCTTGAAAACTTTAGAATGCCTTGCAATCATACTAAAAAGTAAATAAATGAAGACAAAAAACTGTGCTATATTAAATTTCAGAATAATACTAAACACAGCCTTAAAAATGTTGGATATCCAGTAAAAAAAAATCTTACATCCCAGCCAAAAATTCAACCCAGATCCCCCTCCCGATATCTCACCATTCAAAACTGTAATTCAGTTCAACTCTTATTTAATAGATAGTACAGCATCGCTAACCAAGGATTCCTCAATACCTAATACCAACCCTGAACAACAGCCACATATTAACAGATCCACTTTCACTTTCAAACCTGTGCCCACATCCTATATAAAACTACTCTTAAACAAAAACTTAAACCATGCTCTACTTCAGCTGATGACCTTCCAACTGAGTACCTAAAATAGCAGATAATAGCATTGCCTATCCTGTCTCAATCCTCATAAATCAGTCAGTCCTGGAATCTCATGTTCCCTCTCTTTAGAAAAAGTTGCACATTATCCCTCTGCATAAAGGAGGCACTTCAAAAGACATTACTAACTTTAGACATGCAGCAATCTTATCTCCCCTCACCAAAATACTTCAAAAATGTATTCTACAACAATTGCTAGACTATCCCCTGCAGAACGAATTCCTATCCACTATACAGCATGGCTTCCATCCTTCTCATTGTACTAGCACTGCCCTTCTAATATATACAAATACTGTCAATAAAACTAGAGGTAATGGCAAACTAGTCTCTTCCTTATTTCTAGATTTGTCTAAATCTTTTGACACAGTTTGTCCCAGCAAACTTAAACTTCAAATGTCTTCACTAGGTCTCTCTCATCCTACCCTTCTGTGATTCAAAAGCCACTGCTCCAATAGGTATCAGTCAGCAAAATGGCATTCGTACTCTCTCCTTACCTCGCAGTCACCACTGGTGTACCACAAGGCTCTATCCTTGGTCCCCTCCTCTATAACATTTCCACCAACACTCTCTATGCTTTCACACAACAGGCCACCCTAATACAATACATAAATGATTCCATTCATATTTGCACATCTGACAACACAGTACACCTCCAAAAAATTACTCAGGAGGCTTTAACAGCCATTGAAGCATAGCTTCGTAACTCACAACTCATGCTCAACCCAAAAAGACCAAACTACTAATTTTTTTCTCCAAATCTCTCTCTCATGAAAAATCTAAATTTAAACTCCTCTCTCTTGATGATGTAGCCATTGAAGTCAATTCTCATAGTGAACTATTAGGGGTGCTAGTGAATGATAATCTTACATTTGACTTGCATATACAAAATTGCATAAGGAAAAACTCATAAAAAATAGGGATGATTTACACAGCCAAACACTTTCTCACCAACACAACTAAAACTACACTTGCCACTACTTATCTCCTTCCCAATCTTCTTTATGGCAGACCCATCCTTACTAACCCTCAGGCTTCACAAAAATTAAAATATGAACAATGCTATAACAAAGTTACTAAACTGGCAGCACATACCCCTTTCAGAATCCACCACTGTATAGCACTGAAAAGACTTAACTGGTTAGAACTGCCACATCAACTAACATATACACAACTTCTTACTACCTATAAAATTATCCAGCATCCTTTTGCCTGTCCACCACTAAAAATCATTCTACACAACTATGTAGCCAGTCAGTCATTACAATCCAGTGACCAAAAACTCCTGTCTGTCTACAAACCTAGCAAATCAGCTGGGTATTGTCTGTACTCATATAAGGTTGCCAAGACCTGGAATGCCTTACCTATATTGATCAGGTCTATACCCTCCCTCCAATCTTTCAAAACCACTCGGAAAGACTTCCTAGCTGAAATCTGGCACTGTACTTGTTCAAAACCAGGATTAACTGCATCTTTAAATGTGAACAAGTACCTTTTCATTCCTTATACATCCTTGCTCTCCCTTCTTCACTTACTTCCTTAATGCTATCTAATCCTCTTCCCTGACTTTCTCTCTAAATATACCACAAGTCTGTTTTTCCCTCAATCCATATTACAATTCCTATTTGTATTAAACTAACCTACCTTTAATTTCTCTAGAAACTGTCTACAATTCCTCTAAATATTATATGATTGTCATATACCTGGTATTGATTCTTAGCCAATGTTTTTATATTATGTCTAATATGTTGTAATCATTTAAACTGCAGATGTTTTATTTTTATTTTTGAAGACTGTAAACTTATTGTTCTTAAAATGTTTTGTAATTATTAGGAGCGAGTGTCAGTATAAACCCATAACAAATATGGTGATGGACACAAAAGGTTGGGGACACCATGACTGGGGATAGGTAAGGGACATCAGAGGCAAGTGCCTGTCAAGCATGTAAACAGTGAAAATCTAGTCCTCAGCCTCAGAACTGTCATTACTGTCCCCTTCCTCAGCTCTCTGTGGGATTGCCTGACCTGGAGATTTTTTTTTTGCATTCTAAGGAGCAACTTCTCCAGGCGGCTGAGATGAGAGCCAGTGCTAGTGTCTAATACCTTATGCATTATCCCTGGCAGCTCCTGGCAGGTGATGTAATCCCCACCTCCATCAGTACTGTAGCCAGGGATATACTACTTGATGTGGACAGACCAGAGAGTGCAGGGACAGCAGAGGCAGTACTGCCAGGTTGCATCCCAGATGTGCTGGGAGTTGGTGTGGCAGCCAGGGGGGGATTTTTAGGTTGAGTTGCAGTGGCTAGCTAGCCACCCTGTACTGAAAATCATTTGGTTGCTGGCAGAAAACTATGACATCAAAATGGTATGTTCACATATACAAAAAGAGAGATAAGGCATGCAGTGAAACAAAAAATGAAAACAGATGATTAGAACTATTATATGTCACATAAATTCTTTATTACAATAAATATACTTTGAATATTATATTAGCTATACAGCTTTCCAAATCCAAAATAGGATTGTGAATTGGAACAAGTAATTCTTGCAATATGTGGACATTGCATATGCTTTTAAAGATAAATAGATAAAGATAATACAGATTAATGTGGGTATAAATGACCTGACATGTACCTCCCTAGACTAACTTCGTACTATTAAGTGATAACCTGGCAAAATTTCAAACCCCCATAAACCATGAGAACACTGCTGCCTACACAGAACTAATCACATAAACCATATACAAGCATGTTAATCGCTGCATAGAGGCAGCTGTACCCAACAGGAAGAAGCACATAACTAACTTGAAAAAGAAGCCACTTTGGTGGAATCACATCAATAGGCTGTATAACAGAAGGAAGAAAATCGTGGAGAAAATTAGGAGGTGCAGCACCCATCAGGATAAAATACTCTCATCAAATCAAACAAATATCTCAGAGGACAAATAAAATCTACCAAAGCCAAATTTCAGGTACATTTGGCCTCCCAGGATAAGAACAACCTAAAGGCATTCTTTACCTATGTCTTTAACCTCAAAGGCATTACATAGTTATGTGCAGAGCTCATTGTAAATGGACCCAACTGTACTGAGCCAGAAGATATAGCAAACCTACTGGTCAATAGATTTAGCTACAACTTTACCTCTTGCTCCCGAACAACCTTCCCTCAGGAAATACCATCAAATACAACTCCCCCTGCTATCACTGGAATAGGTCCTTAATGCTCTCTCTAAGGCCAATATCACTGCATCAGTGGCCCATTCAGTATGCCAGGATGCCTTCTAAATAGCATAAAACATGATCTATCAGGCCATCTGGAATTGCTATTTAACTGTAGCCTCCAAACAGGCTTTGTTCCTCGTGAATGGAGAACAGCAGCAGTCATCCCTCTGCACAAAGCTGGGCCATCTAGAGACCCCAGAAACTACAGACCCATATGATTCACAAGTCTCATGTGCAAATCCACAGGAAGAATCATTATGAAAATGATCAATAATGACATAGGAAACCTCCAGGCAATGAATCTAACCCAATTTGGCTTCATCAAAGGCAGGTCATGCCTACTCAAGCTGGTAGACTTCTTTGAGAAGGTCACCAATGCAATGGATGAGGGCAAAATGGTTTACACTGCCTACCTTGACTTGGCCAAGGCATTTTACACAATACTCCACTCAGACATTGTTGACAGACTTAAGAGGTTAGGTACAAACCCTTATGTTACCTGGTGAATAGCCAGCTGGCTCACAAACAGGACCCAGGAAGTTAGAATTGTGGCGTCTGCCTCTACAAAGAGGTTAAGAGGCCAGTCACAAGTGAAGTCACTCAGGGATCAGTCCTGGGACCACTCCTTTTTGGCATTTACTTTTCTGAAGTTAAGGCCAATGTCAATGGTCTCTGGCTGACTAAATTTGCAGATGATTGCAAATTAGGAGCTGTCATTGAATCACGCACTAACACAAATGTTCTCCAGGAAGGGCTGACACAGTCAGACAAATGGTGCCAGAGCCTTGAACAAAAACTAAATGCCAGGAAATGCATAACAGTATCCTTCAAGAAGTCATACACTTCTGGTAACTATTACACTCTCAACACACCCCTCAGAGCTGATGCAATAGTCAGGGACTTGTGGACTCATATAGACAGTAGTATAGCCTTTGAACATCATGTGTCTAAAATAGTGAGGAAATCATTCCATGTTATGCAATTTTTAAACAAAGGTATGGCATCTAGGCCCAAGGAAGTAATTATTCTATTGCATTCAGCATTCATCAGACCTATTACTGAGTACAATGCCCACTTTGGTATGTACCTAACCAGGCATATCCAACAACCAGAATGTCCACACAGGTTCCAAAATAAAAGAATACAAGGCATAAGTAACATGTCCTATGTAAACTACCTCAAGGCCTTATCCTTGTATTCTGTCAACTACAGACTGCTGAGTGGAGCTCTAAGCATGGCATACAAGGCATTGTCAAACCCCACTCTGATGGATCTCTGGCATATCTGCAAAACAAACAGCACCAGAATTATCTGTTCTAAAGACTTACACCTTGTTGTGATATAAATCGGTCCTGCTGGAGAGACAGATATGTAGCCCAGAGACTATCCCTTCTCTGAAACAGGCTCTCCATCCATGTGAAGCAGAGTTCCTGCCTAACCCAAATGAAGTGTAACTCGGACAATTGGGTGGGGAACAGGAAATTCATCCCTTGTTTGGCACCTATGTCTCTAATGGACACAGGCAGCCTGTAAATGATTCATCCCCCAGGCCCCTGCTTCTAAATGTTTCAACTCCCAAGCATCTGCTTACACTTATTAAGGATACCAGAAATTGTCAGAGATTTGGGATGCATGGTTAGGCTTAAAAAGGCCCTTGTGGTTGTTAGTCTAGTAAACACCTGAGCCTAAGTTAACAATATGGCATTAAAGCCAATTTTGCTGGAAATAAAATTTAAAAAAAAATGATCTCCATGATTCAGTAAACTCTGTGTAGGCTTTGTGTGAATTCTACATGGAGTTTACTTATTTGCCCAGTGAACAGCAGTGCTAATTACATATTCATGCCCATCCACCATGTTTAAACATAAACAAGTGCAGTTTTATGGGTGGCATCAGTATTACTGGCCAGGAAACTGTGTAAAGCAACATGGATAGTAAACCTGTTTACATCAGAACAGAGTAGTTAAGTGGGTTTGCGCGGAATGCCACAGTGATCACCACGGCTTAGCATATAGTTTTCATAGCTCTTAACCACTTAGTGCAAGAAATCTGGACAAAGTCCAACATAATGAGGGGACAATAGCCCAGAAATATGTACAGCTTTTACATATGTGCTCTTTTAAACTTAGAAATGTGCTAGAATAACAATGTTTGTGTTAAGATACATTTTCTGAAGGATTTGAAGTCTGAAACTGAAGTGTATGTAATTATTTAGTGACTTCAGTCCTGAGATCATCCCAGTAAAATGGCAGAAAAACACAAAATTTATAAGGATCAGACCAAAATATATAAGGAAAAATTCTGGACATTCTGTAAAAATCTTTAGAGTTGAGAGGTATGATAGTTATGCATATGGTCCAAACATAGTACAGGACAGTGTATACAGTGACGAGTATTGTGAAATCCCATTCCAGGTATTCTTTTCAGAAGTTATGTAAATGATCTGTAAGGGTACATGGAATGCCATGTAAAATAAACACTCAGGGAGACTGTGTATATTGAATAGGGATACACAGATGAATTGTAGGAATGAACACAGGGAAAGAGGACAGGTGAAACAACTTAATGTACAGCAGATGTGGGCATATCAATGGAAGACAGCTGAAGCAGAAACACCAATCACATATCTTATGTGACTGTCACACAAGGTGACATAACAATGGAAAAGATGTCTGTGTGAGATAAGCATTCTTATATGAACAATGCAGAGGACATCTGTCAGGTATGTTATAAGCAATTGGGGTAAGGTGCATATAGTGAAGCTGTGATTTGCCTAAATATGAGTGTAATCTCAGCAGAGGTCTCTAGCACATGGACACAGGTAAAGGCTTATGGACAACAATAAAAGAATCATGGACAATATCAGAATAATACTACCACTAATCCCATGCGTCTGACATAACGTGATTTGCAGTGAGAAGAGATGGTTCTGCACAAACACGTATACAACTATTATGGCATGTCTGCACTGTATAAGGGTAATCATGTACACTGTTCTGAGACTGCAACAGTTGCTGGAGGTGTAAGGAGGGACACTGCTATACCTGCATGTGACATTATGACTGGTGTACATGGAAGATATATATATGGCACAATCCACACTTCTCACAAATGTTACTTATGCGATCAATGTTGTCAGACAGGTATGCAATGTGTGCGTCACCAGAACAGGTAGCACACATGAGTCTGGTGTAAAAACTTGATGGGGGCTCTGCACCATCAGACAGTAATGCTTATGCCATAAAAAATACCCGGGTAAGGCCAATAAGATGAATGCCACTGTGGCAAAGGTGGTGCACTTCAGTTACCCATCACTGAAGCATGTATAAGGAGATACATGAAGAAGGGTGCATTGTACTCGGTTATTGGTGGGTTGAAGGCTGTGAACTATGGAGGTATTATGGCCTGTAATGTTGATGCCCTTCACATACTCAGTAATTGTGCTACATACAAGGGAGTAGTCAGCACTGTAGCCACATGCTGGTGGAAGTTCCACATAACATCTACCCCAGGAACAAGTCGCATAATTTTTTGTCTGATTATAGGGTTTGACATCTACATTATCTTTGGGTTGTTGTTTTCCTGACATAACAAATCCCCCCATGTTTTGTTTCATTGTAATTGCTGTCATGGTTGTGGCAGCAATCTTTGGTGTGTGTAGATACTGCCTGTATTATAGTAATATCACATTTGGAGTCCGTGATTGCCTACAATCTGCAGTCCTTCAGACAACTGTGAGGACACAGGATGTGCATGTAATTTGTGATGTATGTAACTTAAATAATGGACAGGAAAGGGCCTAGCAGACAGCCCTGATGTACTGACCTGATTACTGGACCTGAAATATAGGTCACTTCACACATCTCAACATAATTAGATGCCATGTATGTGATACACTGTTCTCCCCACTTGGCAATATAGGTGTCTATAGCCACATCTGACAGTTTTCAGTGAATACCTCACTATAGATTTGTGCCAAATGCCTTGTGCAGATCAAGTTCAAAAGGATGATAGCATTGTCATCATGCATGCCCACAATGACCTCTTTGAGGACATGTAAACGACAAGAGGCCAGCAATAAATGGTCCTGAAGTATAAAACAATTATAACCAATACGTACGCATGGCTTAAAATAATCCTTTATTAAACAGACCAGTTTCGGCAACCAATGCCTTTTTCAGTGTATCAAGATAATAACAAAGTGACCCAAAACTCCCAACTATTTATCGACACACCCCAGTTATGAGATTGATGGAAAATACCACCAGTGAATACTAAAAGAAAAAGATGCCAAAATTTAAACAACTTATAATCAAAATAAATAAATGCAACCATGTCTGGACAACATATCACATATATAAAAACAAATTGTACATAAAGAAGGAAAATAAATATGAAAAAAACCCACACATTAAACTGATGCAAATCAAAATTCCAGAAAAATAAATACATACGAATTTTGATATAGTTGTAATAAGGACATATATCATGTGAACTGTCATGACCATAAAGAACCTCACATACAAAGCCTAAAAATAACAAATACATGTTCCAACAGAAAATATGTGGTTAACAAATGATGATATGTCCAAATTAGGAAATGTGTACTTCATCAATTATTCTAATAATATTCCTTCCAATATATGTACATGTGGCATGTACATATACCTTTTGTTCTTCTCCCTTGGACCCAATATGACACATTGAGAAACTGTGAAAAAAAATAGAAAATAAACATACAGGTTAAGTATTAACATGTAAAATACATATACTATATTAATAGAAATCCATAAAGTAAACAGGATGCCCAAATCAATGTATATGAAAAAAGGGAACATAAAATGTACCAACCTAAATGTTTAAATTTATAAGTGGTCATTTAGTCCTGGAGGAAATAGGGCACCCAATGTAATGATCCAATGTTGTTCCTTGTGAGTAAGTATTTTATGCCATCCCTGGGGATTGCTACGATCACCCAGAATTTTATCTATAGTCATAAATGAGAATTGTGCATCAGGGTGTTTCAGAATATGCCGATACAAGGCATTAGTTTCCTTCTTAGTTTTGATGTCCGGTCTATGTTCATTGATGCGTGTTCTGAGTGGTATAGAGGTTTGGCTTACATAAAAGGCTTGACACCGACAAGTTGCCAAATAGACCACCTAACTGCTGCTACAGTTACCAAATATTCTGCATTGATACACCTTGCTGGTATTACGACTTGTATATGCCTTAATTTTATTAACTTGTTTGCAGGAACCACAATGGCCACAAGGGAATGTACCCACTAATACATCCCCTGACATAGTCAGTTGTTGATGTATCGCTCCCCCACTTTCTATATGTTTGAAATGTGAAAATAAAGAGCCAAGAGTTTTGCCTCTCCTGTAAGAGAAACGGCACTGTTGATCCAAAATTAACCTCAAATGTTCATTGGCCATCAGAATATTCCAATATCTATTAATAATACCCTTGATAGCATTGGAGTTTCTGCCAAAGGTAGTAACAAACCGGATGGTATCTTCAGAACAGTCCCTAGTTTGAGATTGATATTGTAACAAAGTTTTTCTCTCAATGTTGTTAGTCCATCTCCAAGCATTTAGAATGTCTTGATGTCAGTATCCCCTATTGGCAAACCTATGATAAAGATCCAAGTTATCCCTATCAAAATCACCCTATGTCAAGCTCAGGCATTTAATATGCATAAATTGAGACTTGGGGATGTTGCGGATGGTGTGGCATGGGTGCATGCTAGAAGCATGCAACAAGATGTTATATTGAGGGTATTTGCGATAAGTTCTCGTGTTCAACGTATGATCTGTATTTCTACTGATGGTAACATCCAAGAAATTAATGCTTTGAAGATCATATGTTACCATAAACTCAATCCCCCAAACATTCGGATTAAGGTATTCAATAAATTCCTGCAAATACCTAGCATCTGCCCACCACACCATTCAGCAATCATCCAAGTACCTGCGCCAAATGTCTATTTCCACAAGATAGATATTGTGTAATGGATCATAGATCATGCATTCCTCAAAGAATGCCATGAAAATATCGGCATAAATGGGAGCAAAGGATGCTCCCATGATCTTACCTTGCAATTGCCAATAGCATTGCCCTTGGAAATAAAAGACATTCTTATTAAGGACATGTTCCATCATGCAGATAAGCAGCGTATTAAACCCAGGGGAATATAAAGCAGCCCTGTCCAACCAATATTGTAGGGCCTGTAAGCCAGCCCAATGTGGAATACTGGTATATAAGGCCTTAACATCCAATGAACACATGAGCCATCCAGCCTCAAGTTGACAGTCCTGTATGATCTGTAAAAATTGAGTCGTATCCTGCAGTCTTGCCCTGACAAAACACAACAATGGTTTTAGATATTGAGTGAGAAAGGCAGATAAAGGCTCAGTCAGGGACCCAATACCTGATACAATTGGTCTCCCTGGAGGATTTGTGATGGACTTATGTATTTTTGGAAGCAAATACAAAATTTGCTTCTGAGGATCCTTGACAGTTAGTTGAGAAACACAATTTTTGCTTATAATGCCTTCCTCCAGGGCAAGATTGAGGAACGAGTCTATTTGATGTTTAAAATGATTAGTCGGATCATAGGCCATATGCATATAACATCTAGTATTAGCAAGTTGTGATTGGCCCTCACTCAGATATGAACTCATATCCATCACAACCACGGCACCACCTTTATCAGCTGGAAGGATTGCAATATTGTAATTCTCCCGTAGCTCAGTGAGAGCAGTAATTTCCTGTGTTGAGAGATTAGATCTTAATATATCATATTCCCTATGCTCAAAGTGTAGGTCCCTGAGGACCGCTTGCATGAAAACGGAAACATGTCTGTTCATTGGTGGTTGAAAATCAGACTTAATAAATCTAAACTCATCAGTTCTTTGAGAGTCTCGATCTGAAAAAAACAATTTCAAATTCAGGTTACGACAGAAGCTCATAACATCGGTTACAATGCAATATTCATTGCAAAAAAACCCAGGGATAAAACCTAAACCTTTATTAAGAAGTTGTTGTTGCTGTACAGAAAATGTTTCCTTAGACAAATTCAAAACATTTTGGTTGACCCCCTGATTTAAGTTAGAAAATTCTGGATCAATCCCTCGAGGGAATTTGGCATATTGGCCACATTTGTGTTTGTGTCCACCCCTATGCCTGGGACCATATCTAAAGGGATTGCCCTATTGGATTTTTTTCTATGTGGTGAATCCTTATTACTGGAACTATCATAATCGGTACACGAAGAATCCTCCCCTGAGGTGCTAGCACTGGCTTGATCCCTATTTTTCAGAATAGACCTTGGTCTTTTCTTATAGTTGTTACTGGGAACATTAGATGTTGATCCAGGACTGGCACCCATAAATCTCACTGTTCTATTGGAGTCAAAAGGACGCCCTCTTTGATAATCCATATAGTCTCTTTTAAACTTTTTTATTTTTCTTTCTTTAGTAACTTTATCATGGATTGTGAGTTCCTGTGATAATTTTTGATAGAGTCTTAAAATGTAGATTGAGACTGAAATCTTTTACAGTCCAGACACATATTTTTAACTTCTTGGAGGTTAGTATCAATCATACGCTCATAATATTGAGCCAGTATGTTGACAAAAAGCATGGACCCTTTCTGTAAGGCTTTGCGCCACTCATTAGATAACCTATCTTCTTGTCTGCCAACCAATGGTTGTAGCCGAATTCTAAGACCCCTAGGGGCTATATTTTTATTAAGATATGCCCGGAACAAACGCAGATGCCATATGTTTGATCTAAGGTTTTTAAGACCCTTAGAAAGGGAATTAAATGCCAGTTCACACTTCCTGGCTGATTGTTCCACTGATCCATTGGAATTGTTGCCTGGCGAGGCATGGATACCAAATACCCCAATGTCCTCCTGATCGGCACACAATTCAGTTAGGATACTATCCAGGTCCATGCTGGGTATATCATATGAACAAAAACCAGAAACCACAAGCCAAGATAAAACACCGTAGTAGAAAATCAATAATAAATATCAATATGAAGAGATTATGGGTGTCAGTCCCTGTATCTCATCAAGATTCCCAACTAAATTACTAAGAAATTATTACGTATAAATGGGAAAAATCCAATGCTAGCACTGAGAGCAAAAATGTTATAATGTCAAAACATAAAACAGAAAACTGTATATGCAATATATTCATCAATGATCTTAAGGTCAATGACCATAAATAGTATAGGTCTATAGTACAAACACAAAGAACTTTACAAGGTATATACAGGCCCGATATAGGACCAAAGCCAAAAGAATGATCGAAGACCAGTCAACACCAAAAGCTGAATGAACTAAATAATAGCAAATTGTGAAGCCAAAAACGGCATCACAATTATACTTGCTAAAAAGACCAGTGCCCAGTGTGAAAAATTAGTCCCAATCTCATATAAAAGAAGATATGTATTTGGTACAAAAAGACCAAAAACTATAAGAATAAAATCAATTGACCCTCTTGCACATGGGTGCCCAACTGTACTGAAACTAACTACCAAAAATGTACTTAGAACGCACCTTCAAATATGATAAGAATATATCAAGGACTAATATGTTTGTGTGAAAAACAACCAAACATTGTTGTACGGCCTAAAGTGACAAATAAAACATGACATACGCCAATATCTCTAGACTGTAATGCCTCAAAATTATAAAGTGTGTAATATTCGTATTTCACTGAAAATAGTATTCAGAAATGGTAGTTGTTTAAAATTGTATACCTAGCCCCCAAAACATACTATAAATAATTGTATATGTATATACACACAAAAAAATATTGTTTGTAACCAACACAATTGAAAAATGGCATAATATTGAAAGATAGTCTAGCTCAATAGAAGTATTTACGATAATTATGGACTATCAATAACAATTAGATGTACATAAAAATGTCAGATATATGTTCATACATCTGTAAAAAAAACACAAAAAAATGAAAAAAAAAAAAAAAAATTTGAAAAAGATTTTTTAGAAATATTAATAGTCTCAAGCAAGCTATATTGTCCCACAATCAGCTTCGTATCTTGTTCGCCGAAACGGCTCTGCAAAACCTGATGAACCAACTAATCAACCAGCTTTCCGTTGCAGGAGACAAACTGACAAATATGAGCTAGATATCTCTAATATCCCGAACAGTCAAATGTCACCCTTTGTGCTAATCCGGTATGTACAACAGCCTAATATTCCTCCAGTTCCATTTAGATCACCATTGAGCATTAACATTCATAATTAACCCACCGGTTCTTATATAAAATGGCGAAAGTTTAACTGAAGCGCCCAATTGTTCAAACAAACATTTGGAATTCATAGGTTCATAGGTTCATAGGTTTATACTAGGCTATCTGCCCTAAGGCATTTATAAGCCTAGCCCAAAGTTATGTGGCTTACGCCACCCCTTATGTTAGAAATAATGTGCCCATTAGTTTGTTGTGTCCGAACAGTTCGATGTAACAACTTTCTTCAATTAAACAATGCACCAACCTCTTGCAACAAAAGTTCAAGCAATACCAAACCTTGTATGCATGGTCCTGAAGACTACACCTACACAAATATGCATCAGTTGCGTAGACCCAAAAAATCCGCAAACGCCACACCGATATGCGATAAAACAATGTCCAAAATGGTCACAAATCCAAAGATAGAATCAAAATTCAAGAATACCCATTCAATCGTTGGTTTCATACACACTGTTCTAATTTCTCACAAGTGAAGTAGCCAAATAATTCCACAAAGTCGAAGCTGTATATGTCAGGGGAGGATTGCCCTGTACTCGATACTGATAAACGACAAGAGGCCAGCAATAAATGGTCCTGAAGTATAAAACAATTATAACCAATACGTACTCATAGGTGGGGTGTGTCTATAAATAGTTGGGAGTTTTGGGTCACTTTTTTATTATCTTGATACACTGAAGAAGGCATTGGTTGCCGAAACCGGTCTGTTTAATAAAGGATTATTTTAAGCCATGCGTATGTATTGGTTATAACTGTTTTATACTTCAGGACCATTTATTGCTGGCCTCTTGTCATTTACTTGGATTAGTTCTGCCGCGCATCCACCTACGTGCATAGCATCATGTTTGGTTGTGCTTCTTTAGCTATGCTGTAGGACAGGTCTGGAAGTTATCGGTATCGAGTACAGGGGAATCCTCCCCTGACATATACAGCTTCGGCTTTGTGGAATTATTTGGCTACTTCACTTGTTAGAAATCAGATCAGTGTGTATGAAACCAACGATTGAATGGGTATTCTTGAATTTTCATTCTATCTTTGGATTTGTGACCATTTCGGACATTGTTTTATCGCATATCGGTGTGGCGTTTGCAGATTTTTTGGGCCTACGCAACTGATGCATATTCGTGTAGGTGTAGTCTTCAGGACCATGCATACAAGGTTTGGTATTGCTTGAACTTTTGTTGCAAGAGGTTGGTGCATTGTTTAATTGAAGAAAGTTGTTACATCGGACTGTTCGGGAATTCCAAATGTTTGTTTGAACAATTGGGTGCTTCAGTTGAACTTTCGCCATTTTATATAAGAACCGGTGGGTTAATTATGAATGTTAATGCTCAATGGTGTTTTACTGCCACTTTAGGATGTCTAAAGACTCCAAGGTCTCAGGCTTCAAGAAGTGTGACTCGTGCTGTCAGAAAATGTCTCTGACAGACGGTCACACGTCTTGTGTATATTGCCTGGGACCTTTGCACCTGCATGACTCTTGTTCTGTCTGCCACGCTTTCAGTCCAAGAGTCCTGCAGGAACACAAAAACAAACTGATACTTCGAGGCTTATTAAAGCCTGAAGGCTCCCTGACCCATACCGCTTCAGGAAAACTTCTAAGCCTTCCAAGGCATCGACTCCAGCTTCGGAGCTGTCCGCTGGTGGCTCTAAGGCTGCTTCGACATCGACTCTGTCTGGAGCCAATGTTTCGAAGAGTCAAACTGTAACTTCAGCTCCGGCTGGAGCCGAGAGGGCCGAAACTCAGACGGCTCTGATAGTTTTGTCAGAGCCATCTACTAGGAAGAGGTCGAGATCCCCATCCATTGGCTCTATCCACTTGGCCCCGGGATCTCCACTTTTATCAGAGAGGAGCCATAGGTCCCACTCCTCTCGGTCCTCCAGACTGTCCGACCATGACTTAGAGAGGATGGTGAGCAGACTTCTCAAGTCCCAGGCACTGGCCCAGATACTGCATAGCCCTACTCAATGGTCAGTGGCTATACCCATCCCTTCCTCAGTTCCTCCTCTGATTCCCATGAGTTCGGAGCCGGAGCTTCTGGGAGCTGTGACTGTCGGTGTGTCAGAGCTGATACTTCCACTTTCAGCTCTGTCGTCGGCTCCGATCTCCTCCTTGGAGGGATCTGGGTGCCGGGCTTCCCTCGTCGGCTCTGAGGGGCGAGTGGCATCAGACCCTTGTCCGAGCCCGTTCTCCCTCTAGGAGCTTTGGCGCTGGTGAGCTCGGCCCTGACATCGGCCTCGGAGCCGTCCCTTTCGGTGCCGGGAGGAGTCCTCGTCTCTTCGGAGTGGGGATCTTCAGCCCCGCCTGATCGGGGCACCTTCGAGGGCATGTGGAGTGGGGATCTTCAGCCCCGCCTGATCGGGGCGCCTTCGAGGTCATGCGGAGCATGCTAGACCCGGTGTCTGCTCCACAGTTGGCTCCCTCAGCTCCTCCCTCTACAGTGCCTGCGATGGTCTCTACCCACCCTCTCATCCCAGACCGTAGAGAGCCAATGTCTCAAGTTTCCCCACTGGGAATATCTTCCTCTTCTGAGGCTTCTCCTGATCCTTCAGGGGAACCCCCTCGGAAGAAACAATGCAAGAGGAAGCATATTGACTCCCCCGAGTCTATCACCTCAGATACCGACTTGGATGAGTCAGAAGGGTCCCCACGGTCCTCTTCTGAGGATGTCTCCTTTTCAGACATCCTTGAGATCCTTAGACAGAGGGAGAACTGGTCCACCCTTAACCCTTCAGAGGACGAGTTGGTCTACCTTGAGGCTTTTGGCTCTCACCCTTCCACCTCCTGGGTATCTCCTCCCTTTGACCCCCCTCATGGAAGTAGTGGCAAGGAAGGCGTGGACAGCCCCTGATATGGTGGAACCTACCCCACGAAGGCCGTCCAAATTTATTACAGCTCCTAAGGACAAAGACTTCTTATCCAAGGGCGTCTCTGTTGATGCTATGGTGGTGGCCGCAGCAACTAAGAAGGAATTAGCTGATCCTTCGGTACCTATCCATCCTCCTAATAAGGAATCTAGGACTATGGATAGGTACGGTAAGCAGATGTTCTCCTCAGCGACCTTTGCTATGCGTTCGCTGAACTACTTGTGTCACTTCACCCGTCTTCATCTTTAGAGAGATATGCTCAAGTAAATGGGTGATGCTTTGCAGGATCCAACAACTGAGGGGTTTTGAGACAAAATGAACTCCCAGTTGGCAACCCTGAATTCAATTGTCAACTCCTCCATGCGGCTTATTTCCTATGCGGCTGATGGGGTGAGTAGGGCCGCTGGCACAGGTGTAGCTTTGTGACGTCACGCCTGGATGCGACTTTGTAACTTTGCGGATCCTTTCAAGGCTTCCTTCACCAATTCCCCTTTTGATGGTTCAGTGTTGTTTGGACCTCAGGTGAAGGACACGGTGACTAGGTGCGAACAGGATGGCAAGACTCTCTCTGCCGTGGGAGTCCGGTTTTCTACCCCTTCTAGACCGTATCCCAAGGGTCAGAAGGAGGGGGGGGATGTGGTTCCGCAAATCACAGGGAGTCTCGCCTGATGCACGGAGTCAGTTCCCCTCTAGAGGCAGAGGGGGGAACAGCAATAGACGCCACCCTATGGGCAGGGGGGGGTCCACAAAATCAAGGTAGCATAGAGACTCTCTCTGACAAACCTTTTCAGCATCCCTGAGGAGCTGCCCGACTGTCCACCTTTGGAGGCAGTCAGGGGAAGATTATCACTGTATCCAGATGCCTGGCTTTCTCTCACTCAAGACAAATGGGTACAGTCGATTATATCCGAGGGTTACAAAATTCCCTTTGTCCACATCCCATCTCAACCAAAAGGGCCCCTTCCAGACGTTCCACCCGGTCTAAGGGAACAAGCAGCGCTAGAAATATCAAAGCTGCTGTCAAAAAGAGCTATCCAGCCAGTCCCGGCAGACCAGCAAGGATCCGGAATCTACTCCAAATTCTTTTTGATTCCAAAAAAGACAGGGGACTGGAGACCGATATTGGATCTCAGCAGACTAAACAAGTCTGTAAACAAAACAAAATTCCGGATGGTCACGCTTCAGTCCATTCTACCCTTCTTGGGTCAGGACAATTGGATGTGCTCAATAGACCTTCAGGATGTGTACTATCATATCAAGATGCACAGATGCTCCAGAAGGTTCCTCTGCTTCCAGCTGGGAGCCAGTCACTATCAGTTCAGAGCCCTGCCCTTTGGTCTCACTACAGCCCCCTGAGTGTTCACCAAATGCATAGCAGTGGTCACGGCTCATCTGAGACGACAAGGATTCCAGGTGTTTCCATATTTAGATGACTGGCTCCTTACCGCTACCACCAGGCATCAACTTCTCATATCCAGAGACTACACCATTCATACTTGTCAAGCTCTAGGCATTTCCATAAATTTTGAAAAATCTGCCTTGTTGCCTTGTCAGTCTATTACCTTTATAGGCGCCACCTTAGACACAATTCATCTTTCCGCAAAGCTAACAGAGCAAAGAGCATCAGATATCCGCAAACATGTTCACATTCTTCTTCTTCAGTGCGACAGGATCAAAGCCAGGTTTGTTTTGAAGGTTTTAGGTCTCATGGCAGCTGCCATTACACTTCTTCCCCTAGCCTACTTTCACATGCGGATCCTCCAGTGGATGCTGTTTTCTCAGTGGTCCTTCCAACAGCTCTCAATGTCTCACAGTATTCTGCTGACCCAATCATGCAAGAAGCATCTATCTTGGTGGATGACCTCCCCTCAAGTTCTTCAGGGCAGGTCCTTCGTCCCCCCCCGGTTGCCACGGTGACAACGGACGCCTCCCTGATCGGGTGGGGGGGGGGCATTGTCAGGGCAGGACGGTCCAGGGCACATGGCAACCTTTTGAAAGCCATTTGCACATAAATGTCCTGGAGATGAGAGCAGTACTTTTAGCGTTGCAAGCCCTTCAACACTCTCTTCCCACCGGGACTATTGCAATTCAGACAGACAATATGTCTTTAGTATGGTACATCAACAAAACAGGGCGGAACCAAGTCTTATCCCTTATGTCGAGAGGCACTCAGACTTTGGCAGTAGGCAATCTCATCTCAGCGGTTTCTGATAGCAACGCACATCCCTGGGAAGTCCAACGTGATAGCGGACAAGTTGAGCAGGGCCATACTCATGCCACATGAGTGGTCTCTCAAACAGTCAGTGCTGGAAGAAATTTTTCAGAGATGGGGCCGACCTTGCTGCGATCTTTTTGCTACTCCCCAAAACAGCAAGTGTCACGATTTCTTCACCCTCTTTCCCCTACCAGGTCAACCCGCCAGGGACGCTCTAGTCCACGATTGGCCCCAGGGACTTCTGTATGCCTTTCCCCCCTTTCCACTGATCTCTCAAGTAATTCAGAAAGCTACCGCATTGAGAGTCGACATGACCTCATTGCCCCTTTCTGGCCTCGTCAGATATGGTTTCCGTTCCTTCACCGGTTTCTGTTGGAGCAGCCTTGGTATCTGGATCCAGTACCAGATCTTTTGACCCATCAATCGGGTCAGCTGCACCACTCCCTCCTATCTCTCAACCTCACAGCTTGATTGCTCCGCTTCCTACCCTAGCCAGGCCTCCTTTAATTTCCCATTCGGTCTGTAACATCCTTATAGCCTCCCACAAGTCTTCTACAAGAAGGATTTACAATAGCAAGTGGAAACGTTTTTCCTTCTGGGCAGCAACTAATAACATAGACCCTTTCACTGCACCTATCCAGTCTATACTAGACTTCCTGGCAGAACTTTTTCACTCAGGTTCTTCTTCGTCTACTATTAGAGTACAATTGGCGGCTATATCTAATTTCCATATAGGCTTTTCAGACTCCAGCATCATGTCCCATAAACTTTGCAAAGCCTTTCTAAAAGATATCTTTTTGCTCAAGCCCCCAATTAAAGACCCCCCACCTCAGTGGGACGTAAATTTGGTTCTAGCCTCCTTGATTCCCCCCCCCTTCGAACCGGCCGCTTCCTGCTCTCTGAAATTGCTTTCATGGAAAACCCTTTTTCTAGTAGCCATAACATTAGCTAGACGGGTATCTGAACTTCATGCTCTTTGCAGTCATCCTCCATACTTAGTTTTCCATAAAGACAGGGTGTCCCTTTGGACCAACCCTTCCTTTTTACCCAAGGTTTCTTCTGAGGCGAATCTGAATCAGACAATCGACCTTCCAGTTTTCTCCCCTAATTATTCCAACAAGGCAGAACAAAAGTTACATTTCCTAGATGTTCATCGCCAGCTTCATTATTATTTGGATAGGACTAAACAGTTTAGGAAGTCTAACCAGCTATTCCTATCTTATGCGGAAGGGAAGATGGGCCTTCCAGTTTCCAAAGTGTCCCTTTCGAGATGGGTGGCCTCTGTAATTTCCTTCATTTATGAACTCAGACACCAAAAGCTACCATCACGACCTAGAGCTCATTCAACCAGGGTGTTAGCTACGTCAGTAGCCTTTCAAGACAGACTGCCCATAGATTCCATCTGTCAAGCTGCTACATGGGCTTCTCCTCATACCTTTATCTCACATTATAAATTGGATATGGCCTCCAGAAACCGGGCTAACTTTGGTTCCACCATCCTCAAGAGTCTGTTCCGAGGAGCCACCCAGGATAAGGGTGCTAGGGACGCGGTCCCATCCAGCAAGAATGAAGGCGAGATTGACAACTTAACATTGAGAAGTTATGTACCTACCATAACGTTCCATGTTAGTTGTCTTCTTTTCACCTTCTTTCTTGCGTCCCACCCTCCATCCCCCTAGCCTGGACAGACTGAGAGGATCCTTGGGATCTTTTATCTTCCACAGCGTCAACCACCTCTATTGCCCCTGATTGATAGTTCTACAGGTAGTTTCTATAGAGGTGGATTTCATTTTTCTCTGTCTCTATGAGACCAGCACTGCTATACTTTTAGCTATCAAACGAGATCTGGGTATTTACCGCCTAGCATTGTGGGATATAGGGGAGCCTCAAGCTGGTAAAAATAGCTCTCGAGCTTTAGTATTGGCCGAGTCGGAGCTGAGGATTGGCTCCGAACCCATCCAGCAAGAAAGAAGGCGAGAAGAAGACAACTAACATGGAACGTTATGGTAGGTACATAACTTCTCATTTCTTGACACTGAGCCTGAGACCATGGCTCTGGCACCGAGCATCTGTTTCTGTAAGGCTCTTTTGTAAAGTAGCCACATCATTTGGGAATTCAATAATAGCTCCCCATTTGCAGTCATCTGCGAACTTTGTTAGCCAGAGTCCCTTAATGTTGGCCTGTACTTCTGAGAATTAGATGCCAAACAAGAGCAGTCCCAGGACTGAACCCTGAGGTACTCCACTTGTCACTTGTCTGGAGCTGGATTTGGAGTCAGCTACTTTTACAGTGTGGGTTCTGTCAGTAAGCCAGTTGGCAACCCATCGAGTGATGTAGGGATTAATGCCCAGCTTAGTATGTTTATCTAAGATTCCAGAGTGGGGGATGGTGTCAAAGGCCTTGACGAGGTCCAGATAAGCTGTGTGGATCGCCTTACCCATGTCCACGGCTCTGGAGACTGATTCGAAGAAGTCAGTCAGGTTCAGGAGACAAATCCGCCCTTCATGAACCCAAACTGGGTGGGGGTCCAGTGTGTGCAGATTGCCAATGTCTTTGTTTATAAACTCCATGATAATACTTTCCATGGCCTTGCAGATCAGGCTCGTCAGACTGGTAGGGCAGTAGTTGTTGGGATCCAAGGTAGATCCCCCCTTGTGGAGTGGGATAACCGTAGCTGAACGCCACTCAGTGGGCATGAAGCCTGAGGTGAGGGTATGATTAAACATGGTACTTAGGTGAGGTGCAGTTCATTTTGTAGTTCATATAGTACACAGCCCGGGATGTCATCTGGTCCCATGGATGCTGTATTCTTAGCTTTGGAGAGTACGTTTTTTACCTGTATGGGCATTATTACCAGAATTTGGCAATCTTCCAGTACTAAGATGGGCCATTTAGGGGGTGAGTGAGGGGGTGAAGTTGGCACTATATCAATCTGCGAGGGTATTAACAATATCCTTGGGATCAGTATATTTAATGCCATTCTATTGTTGCTCAGAGCAGATCTGAGCACTGCCATTTAGATTCTTGACATAGTTATAGAATGCCTTGTGGTTGTCTTTGGAATCTTTGGCAATTGTATTTTTGCAACTAGCTTTGGAGGATTTTATGAGGGATCTCAGCTTTTTACTGAGACTGGTAAGGGAGTTTTTTGCATCCTGGGATTTTCCTCTTTTCTGCAATAGTCTCTTCTTTCTGTTGTAAAGTTTGTTTATGGCAGGGGACCACCAGATTGGCTTCCTTTTTTTGGAGAAGAGCATCTTGGTTCTATTTGGGATGGCAAAATTCATGCATGAGTGGATGTGCTTGTGCAGTGCCTTAGTGTAGGACTCAGCAGTCAAACTTTCAGTTCCCGTCTGCATTGGTGTCATGAAGTTTGTCACTTCTGACTTGAGTAGCATGAAGTTGGCTTTGGAGAAGTTTTTTATGGAGGTTTCCTTACTGGGGGGTGGGGGTGGGATGTGGATGTTAAGGGTGATTAGCTTATGGTCTAACCTGACCAATAAGGGGGTGACCATAGTTATGGAGCATCAATTTCCTATGTTGGTAATGACCAGGTCTAGGATATTGGAGCCCCTGGTGGGACTATGGATTAGATGATCCAGGGCGTTGGAATTTATGAATTCCAAGAACAGTTGGGCAAAGTTGTTGGTACATGAGTAGTTTTCCCAGTTAATGGCAGGGTAGTTGAAATCACCCAGTATTAGGGTGTTTGGTTGTATCTTAATATTTTCCAGTATGTTTAGAAAGGTGTAGTGAGAATCTTGAGGCATGGTGGGGGATCTGTAGCAAGCTACAATTTGGATTGCAGTCTTACCTTTTGTTAGTTGCACCTGGAGAATTTCAGATGCATTGTGTTGGGCAACTAGCCTGGTGGTGTGAATATCCTTGGTGAATATGGACACTCCTCCTGTCCTCTAGACAAGTGAGGAAAGTTGAGTGCTGTAGTAATTTGTAGCTTATTTAGTGCTTACAATGAGTTCTGAACAAGTGCTGAGCTCAAAGAAACAGATTTGATTGCTAAAACTAAAAAAAATGGCTAGTTCTAAGGGAAAATTTGAAGACCAGACTTTATGATGCCAGAAATAGTTTAACCCTAGCTAAGTGGTGATACATCGTGTTTTTTTTTTTTTTTTTAAGATAAGCTACTTAGTGCTTACCACTCCAACTGATAAGCTAGAAGGCTTCCCTCCCACATAAAGAGGCTTGGGAGTTCAGTAACCTACAAACAATCCTGGATACAGCAAATCTGTATCTGGATTAGACTACTTACAGGAAAGGCAGGAAACAAGCTTAGAATTTTTTTTTTGTAAAGTGAAAAGGGAGAAAGGAGGAGCAGAAGATAATTCAAGGTTAAGAAACTAAGTGGGTTGGCCTTCTCAAATGTTCTCCCTGTATTAGGTAGAATGAGGTAATGACACTAGACTGGGCGGAGTGTCCCAGATCAAATTTACAGTAAGGGTGGGTAACTGCAAGGCCACCAAGTATAAGAACAGGATAGCAATAGAGAGAAAGAGGGTGGCAAACAAAAATCAGAACAAACAAACCCAAACAGATGCTTATCAAATGTAGAAATTTTCCAGTTAATACCTCACACACAGTGAAACTAGCTAGAAAAGTATGTAGCAGACAATAAAAGTGCTATAAATAACTCGTAAAAATAAGCAAAAAACAGGATACTTAATGTTATATAATTACAGATCAGTTGCTCTGTGCCCTTCCTCCGATTAACTTAGCGTGAAATGGCAGGAACACACACAATTTAACTTCTTAAGTAACAGAAAGTTGAAACCTGAAACAACTTTAAAAAAAGCTCAAAAGAGCCAATGAGGTGCTTACTCCAAGCTGTAGTCCAGGTGACCCCAGTCAGCCAATGACCAAAAACACTAATGATGTGCTACTTACAGGAATATTGCTGTTACTAATGGAAATGATACTACATACACATTTGCATGGGGTTACAGTCATGAGTATGTGAACAAGCATATGCTCATGAAGACCCTCTTGCAGGAGAGTGACATAACTGGGGGACTGTATGATTACTCCCAGTTATACCTCTCAACTGTATTGAATATCTCAGTATTTGCCAGTTTTGAGATCAAAATATTGGGGTATCATGAATTCACAAGTGGCCCTCTTTATTTCCGAATTTCCTGGTCTTTTTTTTTTTGAATTTTTGATGGTGTCATTGCATGCAGGGCATGCATGATGATGTCAATGCCATGAGCAGACTCCCAGCCTGTTGGAATATGGCTAGGCTTGAGGGGGAGTGTATTACTGTGTCTGTTTATTATCGGCCAACTAAGTACACATGCAGGCTAGCCTTAAGTGGTTGAGAGGTAGGTGTGTGTGTGTGTGTGTGTGTGTGTGTGTGTGTGTGTGTGTGTGTGAATGTGTATATATATATATATATATATATATATATATATATATATATATATATATATATATATATTCACTCACACACATGCACATAGACTTAGATAAATCATAACTGTAACATTCTTATATATATTTAGATACTTTTATTTATTTATTTATTTATCATTTTGTTGACCGGGAAAGTCCGACTGGGTTCCACAGAGCCTGTTTTCAGCGGAGGCCCGGGGAGAAATGCTCCAGATGCATGTCTTTGGAATGGAATACTGGTTTTGTATTTAGTGGGGTGGGAGTTCAGAATCCGATTCTATCAAAACAGGCAATAAGCTGGTACATGATGGGTGAAAACACTACTTAAATAATTAATTGATCACTAATGCAAATACCATCACAGACAGGGACATAGGGAAAGGTTCTGCAAACCAAGCACTGAAACACCCCCAGATGGAACCAAATTGTTGAATTAAAATTATAGAGGCTGCACAATTTGTGCCACCTTATGTGTAATCGTAAAACAGGGGATGAGCGAACAGACTATATTCGCAAAGGGCATGGGAAGCACCTTATATATTGAAAAGCTCAGAGAATGATGTCTAGCTGCACTCACATCAAACAGGAAAGGGAACATTCACAGATATGTGCTAATGTCTTAACAGTACTTTATTTCAGATTTAAATTGTTGGATATTACCCTGTGCTTCTAAGGACAATTTACAGTGCTCATGTATGTGTGTGTGTGTGTGTGTGTGTGTGTGTGTGTGTGTGTGTGTGTGTGTGTGTGTGTGTGTGTGTGTGTGAGTGTGACCTGTAGTGGCGTGTGCCAAATCCAATCAGCAGAAACCTGCTGGCCTCCACCATGTTCTGCAATGAAAAGATCTAGTTGGCCAGCTGAGGCATGCATATCCCTTATTATACCATGATCCTCCCAAAACGTGCACGCTGATTGGCCAGCGTGCCCGTTGTAAATTGAGTTATACTAATGGAAAAAGGTCCGGTCGCCCGGACTTTTTTCCATTAGTATAACTCGATTTTTTAAAACACTGTCTCGCTATGTTAAATGGGTTTAACATAGCGAGAGTGTTTTAAAAAAAAGCAACAGAGAAAGCAAGATCTCCGTTGCTTTTTTTTAGTGTCTCGCTATGTTAAATGAGTTTAACATAGCGAGACAGTTTTAAAATAAGCAACGGACATCTCCGTTGCTTATTTTAAAGCTGTCTCGCTATGTTAAACTCATTTAACATAGCGAGACACTAAAAAAAAGCAACGGAGATCTTGCTTTCTCCGTTGCTTTTGCCCACAGCTCTGATGTACTGCGCAGGCGCGCAATACATCAGAACTGCCGCGGATGCCAGACATCTGCAGAAGGGCAGTAAACAGGCATTATACTATGCCATTATTTAAGAAAAGTAATAGTTTCTTTTCTTAAATAATGTCATGGTATAATAGCAATAACCCACTTCTGGGTGTGGGTAATGCTAAATTTACCCACGGTTGGCTTTGTTTGGTCCCTCGGGCTTCGCCCTCGGGACCAAACCACGCCAACCGTGGGTAAATTTAGCATTACCCACACCCAGGCATGGGTTATTGCTATATTAGAATCACAATGAAGGGCAAAGCAGAGCAACAGTTTGAAAATCTGCTCTCAGCTATACACTGAGTAGACTCCAGATTGCCAGCTCATTGACCATGTGGCAGTCTGAAACATCAGGCAACTGCTAACCACTATTGATGACATGTGGCAGCAGACAAAAAGAAATCAATCATCATCTTGTCCATGGAGCAGGTGCTAAAGGCTCAGTACCAATTAACAGCTTCACACATAAATCACAGTTCTCAGCTTCTTTCAGAGCCAATGGTGTTAGATATTCCCAAAATTAAAAAAAAAAATTCTAAACCAATGTCTTAAAACAAACCTAGCACAGAAAGAGGCATAGCACAGAAAGGGAGACAGTTTATTTACCTATGTGGAAACGGGTACCTTATGATGTCATAATAACGTGGTACAGTTAAATGTGTGATTCTATGTGCTTTGGTGCAGTAGAAGTCCCCCCCCCCCATGACACATTTCTCTGAATTAGAATGTACCATGAAATGAAAGACAGTCTTTTTCTTTCCTTTTCTTTACAAGAATTGCAATTCTTAAGGCTTATGTTTTATTTTACATTTGTTAACTAATGAAACTTAAACAAGAGTTTCGCCCATCAAGCCCTCTATGTTACAGAAATGCACTTAGAAGAATGCATATTCAGAGGGAAAATATTTTGGAAATGCAGTCAGTCTGTCAGTATAGATAAAACAGCCATTTAAAATAGTTTCCTATTGGGTGTGGTTTGGGTTTAGGTCTGAAGTTATTTATTTGTATGATCATACAGTCATCCTGATTATGAAGCACATTTGAAGCAGAGAACTGGAAATTGTAGTGTAGGATTTGCTTAGTGTGCTAATTGCTAAGCTGCTGTTCTAATGAATGTAATGTTTAATTGAATATGTCTGCCTCTCTGTTTTATCACCTGTTGCTGTCTATCTATAACTATTGTACTCTAGGACCCAGGATATTATTTAGTATACCCCCAGAGGTTTGCATAGCAAACACTAGTACTGCCCAAGGTATCAAAAGTTGTGTAGTGTATGGAAAGTTGTACACAGTTAACCCTGGAAACTATGCTCCTCCCAATCTTATTGTTTATATTTAAACTCCTCTATATTATTCTTTACATCTTCATTTCTCAAATGCTATTCTCATACTTCAAAATATTTTTGAATGTGTTATTTTAATACTTCACCAGAATATTATATGTATATCAGTTTTATTAGCTGTGAATATATTACTGCAGATATCCACATCTACTGCTGAATTATATATTTTGATGTGGTTTCTCCTTTCATTTCCTGGTGATCTGCTGCAATATAACATTTCTTATCTTCTGGTGAACTGTATGAGAGTTTGGAGTTGTTCACCTATAATTGGGGACCTCCAAGCCTTTTTGTACAGTGTCTTGGATTGTAGTCAGGTCTTAGAATAGCAGAGTTATCAATATACTAGATTATTATGATCTACCATTACTGATTTGTCATATGCTTTATGCATAATGTGAAAGGCAGTGTCTTAAGACTGAGTACTACAGTTGTTGACTAAAGATATGAAATATGGGTAACTGATTTTGTAGTTCATATCCCATTTGGCTATGTTGCTAACCAACTGTGTAGGACTGTCAGTTTATTGTAGAGGATTCCTAAGTTTGATTCCCAAAGTCTAAATTTGCTACGGTGTTGCTGTGAAAAAGTCACTTTTGCAAACAAGGCTTCCAGACTGCACTGGAAAGAAACAGTTGTGTCTAGTAAATTTACTCAGTTAAAAAATAAAAATAGATTCTTCTTACTGCATGACTCTTGCCTTGTTGCACATTGTTTATTGATGAGAAGCATTAACTCAGAAAGCAAATTCACTGGCCCTGTCCAACTGGCATTCTACTACTATTGCTCAGCCATGCCCAATATGTCCAGGAGCAGCCTTTCTATGTTAATTTGTTGTTTCTGTTAAGCAAATCATACCTTTCTGTCCAGATTTTTGCAGAATGTCCAGATCTTTGGCTTATATGTTTTCTCCGTTCCTCATAAAATTTGTAGTTTTTTATTAAATCACTGCAGATTGAAGTCATTAAATAACAGATATTTGAGTTTCAGACATTGTATCCTTCAGAAAATGTATGCTAATGAAAACCCTGGTATTCTAGCAGCTTTCTAAGTTTAAAAGCGCAATATTTAAATTATGTCCCTATTTTTGGTCCTTTGTCTCCTTTATTTGTGTTTCTGTCAAGATTTCTTGTGCCAAAACTTTGAAAATTATGTTAAAATTATACAATAGCTTAGCAATCCAACAAATTTAAACAGAAGTGTATCAAATTGCTACGCAAAAGCTGAGGTTACTGAGACCATATTAAAGTTTAGTTTACATTGGATATTAAGGAGAAACTGATAAAAACCAAGCCTGGGGAAAATGTTTCATTTTGGTGCTTGTGCGTACTTGGAAACTACTGAAAGGATAGATCTCTGGGGGAAATGTTTCATTTTGGTGCTTGTGCGTACTTGGAAACTACTGAAAGGATAGATCTATGGGGGAAATGATTCATTTTGGTGCTTGTGCATACTTGCAAACATACTGCTGAAGGGTTTAGTGGGGATCTGGGGGAAATGTTACAATTTGGTGCTTGTACATACTTGGAAACATACTGTTGAAGGGATTAATGGGGGTCTGGGGGACATGTTTCATTTTGGTGCTTGATTGCTTGTGCATACTTGAAACTACTAAAAGAAATTAAGCTTTTGCTATGGGTCTGTTTCTCATAAAATTGCAGTTTTCTAGTAATCACTGACAGTGGCAGATCTTTGAGGACTGAAGTTGGAAAATAATGGCAGGCAACAGACATTATATTTGATTTTCAAATTTCAGCCTTCAGAAAATCCATGCTATGCTATGCAAACTTGGTTATTCTGTGCACAGTCTAAGTTTGTAAGTGCAATATTTGAAAAGTGTCACTGACTGTATTTAGGTGCCTTCCTTTGGTCCCCCATTATTTGTGACTTTGTCTAGATTTCTTCCTCTAATAGATTGAGAGGTATGACTCTAATATCGGCAGTCATATAATTAAATAATTAATTGTGTGGAGCTGTATCTGTGCCTTCTGGCTTCTACTGATTTTAATTTCAGTTTATCCATTACTGACTTTTGATGCAATGGATAATTTTGTATCTCATATCTCATAGACTATCATGGGGTGCTGGGTGGTGATTAATAGCATATCATAGCATAATGAATAAGAAACTGCAATGTAATGTTAGCTTAAGTATATTCATGGAAAATAATATTGACTTATAATATTAAGTATAAGTAAAAGATTTTAACCATCCAGTGAGCTTTGTAGCTAAAATTGTTAGTAAGCTGATAGTAATGGTTTCATATTTTACCCATTGTATGTGTATACTGTGGTTGATAATAATATAATATTGCACCTGTGTTATGATACTGTGTAATGTCAGCTTGTGTAATGTATTGTACACTTTGTATGGCTTGCTGTCCTAGAAGCATATAGTTAATAGTCCCAACTTAAGGTGCTTTGTCTTGTAAAATGTACATTTGTTGGCAGACTGAGGACTGCTAAGTCAGTAAGCAAAGTGATGACAGATACTTTTAGTGTCAGGTTCAGACTTTATATGCTTCAGAAAATGTAATATAATGCAAAGTGTATTATTGTACCAATTTCATAAAGGCAATATTTATTAAGCTAATCTATCTCCTTGAATTTTGGCCTCCACACACCCCACCCCTTACATTTTTGGCATTATCACTAGTTGCTGAATGCTGACTGTTGTGCTAACAGATTGAGAGATATGTTGTCTGCACTTGTTTCTGTTCTTGCAGGCAATTCAGCTGATAAACAGTGTAGTACTTGTTATAGAGAATTTGTTTGATTGTTTTATATGTGTAGTAGTAGACTAGTACAAGTTAATTTTATTTTTGTGTAAGAGAATTGTATTTTAGTTTTATACAAGTTCAAAATTTTAGACAAGTTCACATGTTAATAATATAAATAAAACAGTTTTGTTCTGGTTTATATTTTGTGTTATTTAATGAAGAAGGCTGAAACACAGCCACAGTTCATTTTATTTTTATAAATGAAAATTGTATTTTAGTTTTGTACCAGTTCAAATATTAATAGAAATAAAGCACTATTGTTCTTCTGCTTATTTTGTGTTTAACAATCAAATTTTGGTTGTCTGTTCTTCAGTTTGCATTTAAAAGCTGGTATCCCACAATTCCACTGGAATGGGTGGGCTTACATAATTATGTATGCAAATTTTATGTTAATCAATGTACAGATTTGTACCTATTTTTCATGGGCTTTTGTTCAGATTTTTGATGTTTCCAGGTTGAAAGGTATGCTCCCAGTTTGCGGTACCATGATGTATTTCTTGTCCTGTTAGCTACAGCCAAGTCTATGCAGTTGTACAGGTGGTTACATAAAGCACTGTTGTAGAGGCCACCATACTTGCCTGTCTCATCTGAGACTGGTGGTACAATCATGCCAGTTATACCATTTCATAGGAGGTTATCCTTTGCTTTGTTGAAGTTTACACTTGTGTTTAGTGAAGGGAGGTTTAGATGTGAGTCTTACATGTAACTACATTGAGTTGTGGTCAGGTCTTACAATGGAAGACCTCACAGTGCAGGTGCTATACTGGTCACCCATATTGGTAAGCACCTGATGCAGTACATTGGCTGCCCTTGTGGGGATGTCAGTCCACTGGTTAAGGGAATTGTATTTAAGAACATGGAATAACCTTTGCCCAAGTGAGTTTAAGCATGATTAACCAACACAGTTGGTGTTTAGTAAATGTCACCCCACACCATGGTGTTGTGATGTAGCTTGATGGACACAGGTAGACTCAAGTACACTCAACTGGTATTGTGAGTCATGGAGTGCCCCATAGATGACAATGGCTTCATTAGATGACCTACCAGTACTGAATAACACCTGCATTGTCTCCAGGGCATCACATTGTTTAGCCAATCTGGATATGTATCTATCTGTAATGACTATGGATACACCACCTGTATTAATTGGCACACTTTCACTGTGGATTCTCAACATATGGAAGGATGCTTAGCCTGGAATGCATGTTTATTCCACAGTGATCAACCAGGTGTGTGTGATTGTCCAAAAGTTTGCATTTTCCAAGGTGGGGACACCATCCAGAGAATGGAGTTTAGTGGTGGCATTCCTAGCATGTACCAGCATAACCACAATGTTGTTTGAGGATGGTGTTTCCTGTATGGAACACTTCTCCATGAGATACCACCTATAAGATGCACTATGGTGATGTCAGCAGCCTTGTCCACCACACAAACTGACAGGGATGACAGATGAACACCATTTATGGCAAAGCAGTGATGTCTGTTAAGCAAGTGACCACAGGTAGAAATTTACTGGATCCCCTTAAAATGATACCACACAATAAACCAATTATTGACATCAATCATTTCCCATGTGTATTGAGCTATTATCCTAGGTGAAGGTGTAATGCAGCTGAAGGGTAGGAGCATACCCATTGGAAACAGACTCTGTAAGCTCAGACATGTCTGCATACAGTCCATTGTGGTATGTCTCGAGTTATACATACTAACACGAACTATGACATTGTCATAACGTCACCTGATCTTGACAGAGCTGTGTGCATGTGTGTTATGGCATATCCTGGCACCTCACAGATAGCTAACTGTGAGCTTTCCCATGCGTAGCCTAGTGACAGGGACATCAATGTGTCACATGATGTAATCACCTATGAGTAATAGGACTGAGTTTGTGTTTTCCCTCAGGTGTTTGACTGGTGAGACAGTGGTGCATGCACTATTATGTGTTCTGTGTTCTGCAGAGCTATGTGTATGTGTGCTGAGCTTGAAAGTAGGTTTTTGAGGTGTCTGTCATTTGTGTATGTGTCTGGCAAGGAGCTCCACACATGCAGTTGTGTGTGAGGTGGGTGGATTATGTGGTGAGGTATGCATATTGTCAAAGTGGTCATTGCCATATGTAATGACCAGTGTGTGGGGTGGCATGGAATCAAAATGTGTTATATAGTTACCTCTGCCACATGTTTTGTTTGTGTGGCATAGCAGTATAGGGTCTGGGACACTGTCCACATCTCCACAGTGGTCAGTGATACTGCCATCAGCAGTAGATTCTTACTTGTGTGTATGTCACAACAGGCCTTCGTTAGGCAGTGGCCTGACAGATGCTGCAATGTAGCATGATATCACCTTTATGTAATTCACCTAAGGTAACACACCACCTGACAGTGTGACCTGACATGGTTGAGTGGGTACTTTGCCAGGCATGTAGCCATTGCATCAACCATACTCCCATGATTAGGCATGATCGCAATAGCTTACCTACAAATGTGACACTGTACAACTCCAGCAAAGATAGGATCAAGCTTCTACACCCTAGGGGTTGACAGCCTCAAACACACTGTCTGTAGGCACTCCTTGCAGTGAAGATATGGAAGTCCATGCATGCACAGAGAACTTGCTCAACTTTGTGGTCATTACACTGCCTGTCAAGCAACCAGACAGCACACTGGATGTTGTGTGGCATGATGTGGAAACACAGACATGTGTTCCAGTTACAGAAATGTACAGTATGACATATGTGGGACATGTGTAGGTACACACACACTTTGGACAAATATGGCCAATCCTCTGCAGTAGAACTCAGATCCATGGCATGGAGACATGCACCATAAAGCTGCTGAAGGTAAGACTGCATGAATTGCTGTGAAATTGTGACCTAACAGGTATCTCCACCACTGTGGTGCTTGCTTGAGCAACCTTGCTCAACCAGACATTGTACATCATATTGTGACACTGCCGCTGTGCTCCAACTCACCATCCGATCATTAGCCTACTGATATCTTACAAACCCGGGAATAGTATGCATAATACATGTCACACTGTGATGAGTGCTCTGACTGCTACTCAAGGCATCTACCTGGAAAAGGGTATGATAGCCCTACAGAGCCTTGCATGACATGGGTCAACTATGTGGATGAACAAACAGCCAGTGGCCTGCTCCTCATGTGGAGCTTGGTACTAATGTGTTGCTTTTATTTGGAGACAAAGTGTAGGAGCATGGTGTCACAGGACAGAGTGGTTGTGCTGAAACCAGCAGCTGTACTAGCCAGGCACCATCAATTCAGGGGGCACCCCTGTTGTCAGCATTCCTCACAAGGTGATTGTGTCATTGCAGTATACACTGCTTGAGTGGTGTGCAACTGCAGGATAACTGTGTAAACACTCCCTCCTTACCTTTCCCAAGGTGTATGTATGATCCCCCCACTGCTTGCCTATGTTATTTACAGACACAGACATGTTGGCTGAATAACTTCTTAGAAACCATGATGGAATTAAAGTCAATACATAGCTGTACACAGGGAAAGTAGCATGCAATGATAAGCAGTGTCCCCAGATGTCTCAGTAGTGTCACATTTACAGCCATGAAAAGACTTATTATGGAAATCATCAGTAACAATGAAGACTTATTATGGAAATCATCAGTAACAATGTAATACACCTGCAGACATTGGCCCAAACCCAGTTTGATTTTTCCATGGTCAAATCAAGCCTACCCTAAGCATTGGACCTAATTGATTGTTACAGTATGCGATGGATAAGGGGTAAATGACACACCACACTTACCATGGCTGAGAAGGCATTTGACAAGATTAGACCATCAGACATTGTGGACACACTGTAGAGGTTATTTATAAACTTGTATGTCAGCCATTGGATAATCAAGTGTCTGACAGTCATTATCTGGGAAGATAGGATTGTGTAGGCCAGCACTACAATGATGTCAGTCACCAGTGGACTACACACTCATACACACACACACACACACACACACACACACACACACACACACGCATGCTCACACACACACACACACACACACACACACACACACACACACACACACACACACACACACACACACACACACACATTATTCCTGGGACTATGTCTCCTAGACGTTCCCTTCTGTGCAGTCAAGACCACTGTCATTGACCTCAGACTGACTACATTTGCAGATGATTGTAAATAAGGAAGTCAGTGTTTCCCACACAAAGCCAGCAGTTACCCAGGATGGGATGACACACACAGTCAGTTGTAGGCAGAGCCATTGACAAATAGTACATGCCAAGGAATGCACAATACTATACTTTTGTCACTCATCCACCCCCTTGGAAAATACCATATTGTCCTGACACCTCCAACAGTTGACCCATTAGTTAGGGACTTATGGACACAGACAGTGGTCTACCATTTGACTTTCACTGGTCGGTAAGATATGGAACTTCATGCACCATTGCACAACCTATAGAGAAAGGTGTGGCATGTAAATCCCATAATGTCATTGTTACACTCTATGTGACACTCATCACACCTATCATTGAGTGCAATGCTGCCTTTGGTATGTAAGTACATAGGCATATCTGACACCTGTGACAGCCAGAATGGCCCCACAGTAACACAATGCAGATTGAGTCAAGGCTGTAACTGTCTATTCTGTCCCCTACTTGCTTTGGAGGGGAGGTGTATGTCGGCCATACAGGAAGGTGTTAGATCCCACTGTGTACCACCTACACATCCAAGAAAGGACTAGCATGAAATATAACTGTTCTACACATCTGCACCTTGACTGTGGTATAAATAGGACATGCTGCAGAGACACGTATTTTACCCTGACACTACACACTACATGTAACAGTCTCCCCATCCATGTGAAGCACACTCCTGCTGTAATGTACATCATGTGCAAGTAACACAGTGGAATGCAGAACAAGGCAATCATAACTGGTTTAAGACAAATGTCTTTCATGGACACAGAGGAATTGTAGATGGTGCATCTCCTATGCCACAGCTTGTAGATGTGTCAGCTCCCAGATGCTGCTTATACTTATCAAGGGTACCACACCATGTCAGAGATTATGGATGCATGAGTAGGCTGCATGAAACCATTGTCCCTGTTAGCCTGTAATACACATATGAGCCTATGGTGCCATGCATCTGTACTACTTTACCTTTGTGAAGACATTTTGCTTCTGTGCTGACATTCCTTCCTGTGTTCTGATGCATATGGGATTATTGTAGCAGTGTACCCATAGATGTATCTCAAGCAATTCTGTACCTGAAACATAAACATTTCTATGAGACACCATTCCTTGTGTAAGTATACAGCCATCACAACATCATCCAACTTAATGTACACAACATAATGTTGTTTTCTCATTACAACTGGCAAAAGACAATATCTGTCAGTGACTGGTACAAGTAGCATGTGAAAGACAACATTGGATTAAAGAAATACATGATAATTTAAGTAGTCATCCTGCACATCAGACACATACCTTCAAGTCCCTGCATTGATGACAAGGATGACAGGGATGTGGCACAGGTATCATCACTTGCACAAAGAGATGTGTGGTGGTGCAAGAGGCCTAGGCTGACCCAATTTGTTGGCAAGTGTGTGTGCGAGTCAGGAAGGAAAGTAGGAAAGATGGTCCATGGTGTGTGTGTGTGTGTGTGTGTGTGTGTGTGTGTGTGTGTGTGCGCACGTGTGTGTGTGTGTGTGTGTGTGTGTGTGTGTGTGTGTGTGTGTGTGTGTGTGTGTGTGCGTGCGTGTGTGTGTGCGTGTGTGTGTGTGTGTGTGTGTGTGTGTGTGTGTGTGTGTGTGTGTGTGTGTGTGTGTGTGTCTCTGCAGCTGACCTGATTGTGATAGTGGTGTGGGTGTGTGTGTGTGTCTGCATGAACAGTCAAGCTCAGTGCTAGCCCTACATGACTACTACATGTAGGACAGCTTAGAAGTGTGCATGGTAGAGCTGACAGTTCACCATCTCTGCCCCCCAAACATGGGAACTGGCTCTGCCAGGAGTTGTACTGGCACATCCATGCCCAAGGTCAGAAGCAGTGCTACTATTTGAGGGTGACTTCTGTCTGCTGGGCCAGTGTCCCCCACAGGAATGCCCAAGACCACAGGCTCACAGCCTGCCACATCTTGGTGTGGGTAGCATACTCACCTCTGGGGCAATGGATGTACTGCCACTACAGGAGTGTGATTGAGCACTGCCATGTGGACTCTCAGCAGATGTAGCTACTGACCTGTGTCAATGAGTCTGATGCTCAACTCCAACCAGATATTCAATGACAGACAATGACTTTTCCTAGAGAAATAGTCTGTAGTCTATCTCAGACCACTGTCTATCCACTGCATCAGTCAACCAATCCAGGGTATCAGCAATGCGGTGGAGGCAGTCACGGATGTCAGACTGTGCTGCATCCATAACCTTGAGCATTCACCTGGAGGTCCTTTCAGAATATGCCTCTGCCTCCATGATGGCCCAAAACATATGATGAGTGGGTTACCTATCAAAACATCTACTCTTCATAACATCTAAACTCAAAACATCAAGACCATAACATCTAAACTTCAAAACATCTAAAACTCATAACATCTTATCTCAAAACATTGAAAACTACAAAGCAACTATAAATAACATCCCACAGAGCTTTTACTATGTTTATGCAGGGGGGCAAACCCCCCCCCCTGCACCCCCCATGTGCGGGGCTCCACCCCTCACACCCTACATAAATTAAATATACTAACTCCAAGGTCGCACTACAGTGGGGGGAAAAAGTTAATTTCCTAACCCCACTGTAGTGCACTGAGTTAGTATTTAATTACAGTGTGGGGGTGCAGGGGGGCTTGCACCCCTGTATAAATGTAGCAAACAGTGTGTGGGATGTTATTTATAGTTGAAAGTCTGACATGGAATGAAGCCAATTTTCAGTGGATACCCAGGAAGGAATGTTCCAGACACATGTCTTTGAAAATATAATATATTAATATTGTTCCAAAAGCATATATCAGTATCACAAGTTTACTACCCATTGGGTATTTGTATTTTTGTGTGGTGAATTTGTGAGTTTAAACCCGATCTCAGTATATTTTTGTGGTCTTTGTGGTTTGTTTTTTATTTTCAACGGTTCTAACATTTGAATATGAATGGAAGCAGCTGTTATTGAATTGACTGCTTCTGTCAAGAAATTGAAGTCCCTTTTAAATTCAAAGTATGTCTCATGCAACCCACAAGTGACGCTAACTGATTTACAGTTAGAACTGTTTACACTTCATTCACTGCCAGCCCTTGAGGCGGTGAACAACGTAGATGAGGATGACAACACCAATGGAGGTGGGGGCAGTTGGCCTGTGGGTAAAGACATTAAACAATGGCTTTGGTTACCTGATTTGGACTTCTCTGCTCTGAATGAGGAGGGAAGGACTACCTTAACCATTAAACAACAGCTGGACTGCTTTGAGTGTGTGTGTCAGAAGTTTAGAGGCCTGCAACTTGATAACGCCTTCCTAACAAAATCTACGGCACTGAAACAAGTACCAAAAGGACTTAGAGTATGGAAACTACTGAATGGAATTGAAGAGGGGTCGCAGGCCTACAAAGAACTTGTGGACTTGTTTGACAGAATGGGGCTACAAGTTGATGGTACTTGAAAAATAAATTGTTTCCCTTAATGAAAGCATTGACAATGATTTACTGTTTTTTCAACATGTTAAAGGGTATCAAAATGTTTTGACTAACTTGGAAAAATATGTAGACAAAAGTGTAAAGATTAAAATCAAAAAAATTTTCTAGGGACATGCATGAATACAAGAACAATATGGCCTATTCTTTTGGTAAGAATAAGGTGAACTGGAACAATGTTAGAGGGGATGAACGGACATATGTAAACAATGTAAACTGTGATTACAATGAATGTGAATTTGTGGAGGATGACATAGATATAGAACAGCAATGTTTTTTAGACCGATCCCCACAGTTAAGGAGGTCGGAACATTAACAAAACAAAAGGGAAGGGGTGCAACAAAATCAGTATTATGCTGCAGAACAGCAGCAGTAACCACAACAGTGGAGGAACAACTATCGGAAGAAAGGTCAGTGGTCCAACAACAAGAAGAGACATTGATTATTGATAATAATATGGACATTTCCACTATTAACAATAATTTGTTGTGTGTACTAGATGATTCATTGTGGAACCCTGAAACATGTATGCCCGTTTGTAAGGTTTTTAAAAAGTCTGCATTTAACATATATCATTTCAGTGCCATGGATATAAAAGAAGCCCACCATGAATTTTTGAGTAAGGGTTTTTCATTTGTTCCAGAATACAATTTCACTGTTGTTGATTTTTATTCCAGTATAAGGTTATAAACTAGACAGTTAAATTTGGCCCTTTTTTCAAAGATCGAACTGCTGTAATAATTAATTTGGAAGTTGGTGGTTTAACCAGAAAGAGTACATTTATACCACCATCCAATAGTGATGTCGCAATGTCTGAAAAAAATGTGTATTAGAGGGGTTCAGAATGTTACTAAAGTGTAACAAAATGTTCATTATTTCGACAATTTAGCCAGGGATGAAAGGATTGCATTGGTTGAATTGGCAGGTTGTAATGAACTTAGAATTATGAAGCCCGATAAGGGGGGAGGGGCAGTCATTATGTCACAGTTTGATTATATTGCTAAAATGCAAGACATACTTGATGACCCCACCACTTATTTACAGGTTTCTCGGAATGAACTGAATATAGCCTACCATAAGATAGATTTATTCCTTTTGGATGCATTATGCCAATGGACAATAAATTGTGAAGAGTACAATTTTTTGAATGTGGAACACCCACTCACTCCCGCTGTGTTTGGCATTCTAAAATCCACAAAAATCTTAATGATCCTCCATTCAGAGCTATAGTGTCATCTAAGGGTTCAAAGACTAAACCCATGGCAGCATTTATGGACAAAGGTACACAGCGGGTGATGACTGGGGTTCAACACATTTTGAAAGATTCTTGGCACTGCCTACAAAGGTTGAATACAATAAAAAAATGATGATAAGGAGTAGTCATTTTTAACTATTGACATAGTCAACTTGTTTATGGTTATACCACATGAGGATGGTATAAATTACTTTACACAAAGTTTAGTGAAAAGTGAACACCTAGGTAGTGACAAAATAAATGTATTGGTATCATTTATGGATATGGTACTTAAAAAAAGTTATTGTCCTTTGAAGATGAAAATTTTCATCAAGTTTCAGGAGTGGCCATGGGGGCAAAATGTGCCTCTAGTTTTGCCAACTTGGTTTTGCTCCAATGGGAGGAAGAATTTGTTCTGAATTCACCATTTAAAGACAAAATTGTTCTTTACAATTGATTTTTGAATGAATTCTGGTACTTTGGATGGGTAATTGTGAAGAAGCTAAGTTATTTGTAGAATACCTTAATACTACAACACCTTTCTTTAAATTTACCAGTAAGTGGGATAGCAAACAATTGAATTCTTAGATATCAGGTTAACAAAAACCTCAGAAGGGCTTGAAAGCAATATATTTAGGAAGGAAGCGCACAGTAATTCATTGCTCCATTATAATAGTTGTCATCCCCCACATCAACGTAGGGGTATTTTGAAGGGTAAAATGGTCAGGCTGTCAAGGCTTATTAGCGATAGCCAAGTTCTGAAACAAGAGTTATATATATTGCTAGGAATGTTTCTTGATAGAGGTTATCCCCTTGAAAATGTTGACTAAAATACGTAATGAGGTACTAAGTAAGAGAGATACCACTTTTTCATCTATTTTAAAGGGGAACAACATAGAATTTGAGAGAACAGTTAACAACTATAGTATTTTAGATTCAAGGGCACTAGTCCTTAAATATAACAATCAAATACATGGGATAGTGGATTCCGTACGTACACCAAGGTATCTATGTTTTAACCATGAATTGAAACGTGTTCTTGGGTCTTTCCCTAAAGTAGTTTTCTCAAAGGGTAGAAATATAAATTAGAAAGACATAGGCCTGGATATACTCTTTCCATAATGAATAAATGTGGGACTTGTAAGTCATGTAGATTCATCAATGATGGACCTTATGTAAGTGTCCCGAGTTATAACAGGACTATTTCATGTCCAGGTAGGGTTAATTGCAACACTCAGAGGGTGGTGTATTTAGCTACATGTACCAGTTGTAGTGCATTTTATGTAGGTAAAACCATTCGTAGGCTGGGAGACTGGATAGTTGAACACCTTAGGGCCATTAGAAACCAAGACCCCCACAATGCTTTATATACGCACAGTATTATATGCACCAATTTCAAGAGATTTCTATTTTTTGTAATTGATAGGGTGATGTACAATGAAAGGGGTGGTGATGAAAAATTAAAAGTGGAATTTTGGAATTTAAGTGGCAGGTCATATTAAATGCAAATACACCAACTGGGTTGAATGATTTTATTTCTATAGGGCCAGTTTTGAAACATCTAGGCACTAACATTTAGAGATGTGGCTTTTATTTTATATTGTTGATTTATGTTAATGTATATATATTAGGTGCAAATACTTAATATATTTGAGTTGTTTCCTTTTTATATTAAGCATAATCATTAAGATTTGTATATGTGGGTTGTAATTGTATTTTATGTATGGGTCATTTTTGTATGTAGTTTAACTTTAAGATGATTGTGCTTTATTCTTAATCGAATATAAGTGATTCAGAAGTGTATGAAAGGAGCTTGGGTACAGCTACCATTCACTCTGATGATGCCATTGATTTATGGTGAAAGTGCTTAGTGTGTGGAGCAGCATTACAAGGCTATTGGATTTATACTGTTGTTCGTGGTTTCATCTTTGTTTTTTATATCAGTATAGCACTATTTAGCATAGCTAAGCAATGTGGCATGCCACATCATGCAGAAAATCTTTAAAGAAAACAAAAATGGGAAGATAGGATAGTGGTGACAAGGCATACAAGCAGGGGAAAACATAATGAAAGGCAGGTAGGGATGTGCAGGACAGGTGTAGGATAGAATCATAGCTATCCATTTCTTCATCACCAATTGTGCACTGTGACAGATTTTTTTAGCTGAATTTGGTTTGTCACCCCCAGAGAGAGCTGACAACAACCTAACTGTATTGTCAAGCTGATTGGACCACATTAAGTGTGTCCAGTGGACACATGTGCAAAATAGAGAGCTATGTATGGGATGATTTTTGTTTTTTGGGGACAGGTGCCCATGTGTAAGGTGAGACTGGCATGTTGTGGAAGGGATATAGGTACAAGTGGGGGAGGTAAGTTGGGAAGGTGAGAAAGCTTTTGCAGACAGACAAACAAGATAGCAGACAGGGTTGGTGTGTGACACAAGAAAGGGGTGCACACCTTGGATGGGGAAGGTGTTGAGGAATCCTAGTCCTATGACCATGCACATAGTAGCACTGCAACTCAAGTCCTCACCTGCAGGACTGTTAGCACTGGTCCTTCACTGCCGCTGTGGTGGCAGTGTTGGAGGCTGGTGTCTGGGGTGAGGCTGCCCTACCAGGATGGTGAGAATGCCCTCCATCTGGGGCAGGCATGCACTGACAGTTTGGTGAACCACCCTGCTCACCATACCTGGCAGTTTTTGATGGATGAGAAAATCACCCCTCCACCTCTGCTCCCAAAGGGGCGCCCAGCCTCATCCCATGAGTAGAACTACCTGATGCCACAGGTAGTATAAGGGCAGCAGAGGGGCACTACCAGGCTGTAGCCCAGATGTGCTGGCCCTAGTGCCACAGCTGGTGGAGGCAAGGTAGGTGGGTTGTCTGGAGAAGACCTACCTTGTCATGCTGTAGTAAATTAGATAAAACAAAAGGTAAGATTAGCAATAATCAAATCAATGTTACTATTAACATAATATATATAATAGGAATATAATATTGATTAATCCAAATACATATTAAAGTATATTATGAGGAACACAGCAATATACATAATGGTAAGTATGTTAACAGTAAACCAGTATGACATAACCCATATGGCCAACATAACAATTAGTTTAAAAGAGTATATTAATATCAAACTATAATAATAATAAATAACAGTAATAAATTAATTTCAGAATAATAAATTAGAAAAGTTAATGGGTGGGAGAGAGAGAAAAACATACCATTAGTGACCTTACAGGTGATATTACTACACAGACTAATATTACATCCTTCTACAGGTGTGCAGCGTCACTTGTATGTACAATAACTTCAATTATTGTATAGATGATGTGACATGTGCATACCTCTCAACCTGCTAACATGGGACAGTATGGGCCAAGCACTAACAAATGCAGGTACACATCTACAGTGATCTGTTTTACATAGTGTGCTCATACATTACTACCAAGGTGTTCTGTAAACCGATTTGACAATAAATTGCATTCTAAGTAATGTCTTTTGTCTGCTAATCACAGACTAGACATATGGGACATTAGTCATTACATACCAAAAAATCATGAGAGATATGTTCATGTACATTAGTTAGACTAGACAACCAGTGATTTCTTAGTTGCCTGCCATGGGATTAGAACTCACAAGTTGTGACTCCAGGGAACATGTGCACTGAATTTAACAGTTGATTGATGTTAGATTAGAAAAGACATGGCAGTGCATACGGGAATACTTCACACTTATTGGAAAAGATTATTTATCAAGGCACAATCCTGCTTTACACTTTATTGATATTCCTCCTGAAAATCTGGCACTTATATACATGGATATCTGCCCAGATCATGCGCTACCTAACCCATATACCTTGTCGGGGAGTGGGAGAAGTATACAGCATTAGTTAACTACAAATGGCCATAACACAGGTTTGACCTCTACTGTGGGTATTGCACTACATTTATCAGACAACTTTTTCTGCAGTCTTTATTTATTTCCTGTTTTACAGTTGACTGGTGTCAGAGTAGAATATATATGCAATGACTACAGCCATACTGCACAATTTGAACAGTTTACTTCTCGATGCACAATCCTGCTTTAAACTTTATTGAAAATGTACCTTAAAATCTGGCATTCATACACATGAATATCTGGCCGTAACATCAGCTACCTTACCCATACACCTTGTTCTTCGAGTGGGTGGAATGTATAGCATTATATGCCACAATGTGGCTGGAACACAGGCTTGAAACTTACTGTGGGTATTGCACTATCTTTATCAGACAGTATTTTCAGCAATCTTTATTCATTTCCTTTGTACGGTTGACTGGTGTTAGATTAAAACACACATGCAGTGACTACAAGAATATTAAGCAATTCTTTGAAACAGTATATACCACAGCACCATCACCCTTTAAAATCTATTTATTACTGTTGCTTCAAGTCTGACGTACAGTAAGGATAGCTGTGTCAGACCTCTAAGTAATAATCCATTTACGCTTGTCATTACTTGAGTGCAATCTACAGTATATTTCACACAAAGAGCACAGCAGAACAATGACTGTTAATATGGTACACCCCAACCTCATCTGATGTTTGTAAGCTATACTACACAATAATGCATGGTTACTTGACTTAACTTGCTTTACCATTTCAGGTGGGCATTGACACATTATTAAACATATTACATTTCCCAAGTATGTTATACTTGACTGTTAGGACTGCAAGCTCAATAAATACTTTTTTTTATCTTGACAGTATGTTATACATTAGGTTATTGCTTTGATTTTCCCTACTTACCACACTCAAACCTTTTCCTGGCCAGATGCCTGGCATGGAACTGGACATTGTGAGTCCTGTCTTCTGCAGCTGTTGTAAGAGAAGCACAGCATTATGCATATCAGTTTTGCACACATTCACTTTGTAGATTTATAAATCACTGTGACAAATACTTACATATCTGTGGGATGCACCCAGCCCAAGCTTCTTGGACCCAGGTATCCAAGGTTTCCTTCTTTCTGTGCTTCAGGTCATCATATTGGTGATGACACTGCTCACCAGTGCGGGGGATACCAGTAGCATTGGTAAGTTCCATAGCCAAATGATCCCAGGCCTCAGACTTACACTCTGAGCCCTTCTAATTGATCTGCAGCAGCTGGGGTTTGTGGTTTTTGACTAGGAGTCCAACAAACATTTTGGACTCCTGCACAGCCCAGCTCTGAGCCCAAAAGCATGCTCCCTCACCAACACCACCAGGCATATCAACAGCCAAGTGAGAACTCCAAAGAATGGTGTTACATTCCTGCCTACTGGCCATTATATATGGTGCATTCCCACCTTGAAACATCATAGTGCAACTTTCAAAAATGCAGCAAGTCACTTAGCATCATGAAAATGTGCACAAGTTGTGTTTAAGTGTAGCGTAGCAAAGCACAAACAAAGTAAGTCACTGGCCATGTTTAAGCGCAGCTTAGCACCACACAGCTTTGCTAAATGTAACAAGTTTTTAATTTTAAATTAAACTGATGTTTTAGTCATCTGACTCATATTCAAAGCAATACATATGACTGCTCAGGACCAACTACACTGTAGATTATGACTCAACCTATCTAGCCACTTGAATAGTACAGGGAAGCACTATATCTTTACACATACTAAGATACCTGTTAGAGTTGTGCAGTGAAGCTGCGCGAGTTTGCAAATTGCCAAGCGCCGCAGAACTACAACAATGAAATACATCCAGTTTCTATTTTTAGGTGTTGGATGGCATTGCTAAGCACCAAGTTGCTCCGTGCAAACAGGGAGAGACAGAGAAAAAATTATTCAATTAATTACATCCAGTTTCTATTTTTAGATATATAGCAGATGTCAGGTGCATGTGTATAAGCACAGCTCAGCATCGCTAAGCATCATTAAGCACCTCTCAAACAGAACATAAAATTAAAAAAGTATTACTGTCCTGTGCTTAACACCTGTCCAGACATTTTATGGACAGTCCACAACTATGGGACAGCCTCTACACTGCTGCTTGAATGGATTCAATATCTGTGTAACCCTGATCTCCCTTGGCAGTATTCCATAATTAATATGTATGGCTCGCTGCAGGAAGGAACCATGGCCATATGGCGGTGCGCAAAGGTACATTCCATGTAGGCTCTACATGGAGCCTCCACAGATTGTATTGAATCCAGATGAAAGAGTTTTACCTTTTGAATCTTGAGTTAAGAATAATACTTCGGGATGTGCAAAGTACTGGTTTCTTCCATAAACAGCACTGGGAGACTCCCTTCACAAAATTTCAGATCAGTCTTAAAGAACAAATGAAAATAATACTATATATATATGTTTTCGTATCACTTTTATGTATACAGAACTTTGATGATGTAGCATAGCTTTTAACAAATCATACAATTTTTAAAAAATTTGAACCCTTGTGCTTCATGTGTAGAGGTTCATGTGAACACTTGACAAATATGCATTTTTTAAACAAAGACCACCTGGCCTAACAATCTGTCTCTTGGCCTTGTATCATTCAATACCAGTGCACTATCTTTACAGTCATCCTTAAGACTCATCTCCTGGCTTGAGAAGGCCAGAGCTTACAAAGATTCCTGACACATTGTTTTTCTTTCTTTTCTTCATTGAAATTTTGAAACCAGACTCTTTTAAACATTAGTAAGATCCCTTAATTCCTTCAGCACTTCCCTTGCCTTCAGTTATCTGTCAGTACACTATAATCTGCTAATAAAGAGAATGCAGTTATAATGCTCTTGAAATTTAAAGCTACCACTTATGTGAAAATATATTTTGCATATTCATGCATCCATATGACATTATGTTTTTAACATAAACATACTATAAACATTTTATTAGACTCATTTGTGAAGAAACTGCAAGTTAATATGCATTTTGTGAAGAATAATCATGAGAATATATTCTTCTGTAACAGTAGGTAAAGGTTGTGAGCATTGCCTGGCATCAATGTTACTATATGTAGATGCGTAAGATGAAGGTTTCAGCCCCTTAGGTGGTGACTGTGCTATGCATTGCCTCTTAGCCAATGCAAGGGCATATTGAGCATGCCTATGCCTGCCTACACTCACAGCAGCTGCTGGTTCCTCCTCTAACTCCTCACCTACTTGGAGCTGTGATGACCTTGCCATTGATGGTGGGATGTGTGCCCCTGTAGAAGGGCACAAACAGTGAATATTTCTTTACATGTATGTGGATTGTACTGTAGGGCTCCTCCAGATGTATCTAGGCACTGGAGCTGTGACTTCAGCAGCCCAAACACATGCTGTATGATATTTCTGGTTTGAACGTGTGCCTCATTATGGCGTTCTTTAGCGAGCATGTGTGCATTTCTGATGGGCATCATCAGCCATGGTTCCAGTGCATAATCTGTATTCCCCAGTAAATAAACCTGTGGGATATCCCCCCCTAGTGAACTCTGATAGATATGTTGCCAGATATGTGAGTCGTGGTGACTGCCTGGGTTGTCAGTACACACGTTCAAGGTGATTACCTTGGCATTACACGTGACTTGTCAGTTAATGGCATGGAAGCCCTTGGCATTACACATGACTTGGCAGTTAATGGCATGGAAGCCCTTTCTATTTATGTAGAGCCTTTCTTGTTCCCTGGATGGTGCTTTAATTTCTATATGTGTAGAATCCATTGCACCCGGTACTTCAGGGTAGTGTGCTACAGGGTAGAACTCCTGCATATTTTGGCCCTGTCCTCAGGAGTACATGAAAAATATATGTGGTCACTGGCATGTTGGAGTATTGCATTCAGGAATTGATGTAGGATCCTGGATGCTGATGTCTGTGACACCCCCAGCATGTCCCCTGTTGGTCTCTGAAAGGCTAATGTAGCTAAAATTTGAAGTGCTACACATACCTTTGTCTCCACTGGTATGGGTTCCCCTCAGTTTACCCTGGGTCTGAGTTGAGGACAACAGAGGTTGCAGAGGCCCTGTAGTGTGTCTTTATTACCCTGTAGCTCTCTACAATTTGCACATCATGCAGATTGTGATAAGTTAACTGAGGTCTGAAAACTCTTCTCCTTCTTTGCTGTGGTCTGCTAGCAGCAGTAGCAGCATAGACTTCAGCCTGTTACAACTACACATGAATTAAAGCAGCAGCAGCCCCTAACAATGATTCTGTGTATTCTCATTTCTGTGGCTGTATTCCAATAGGTTTTGGAATTCTCAGGGAAAACCAGCACTGAGTCTACATGCCTGCTTTATAGCCTGTTGAATAGCTTCTCCATCTTGGATTGGTTGATTAGTATACAATTCAGCTGCTTATGCTGTAATTAGCATGCCACAGTGTTTACCTTGTTTGCATGGCTCTAAACACCATGTAGATCCACTCACTGAATCTAAAATAGCACACTACCATGTGGATGGAGCGACATGCACATAGTGCTAATGATTTGTGTATGGTTTATTAAATCTGCCCCGATATCTTTGTAATTTAAATGCACTTGTTACTTGGGGGAATTGAACCCACCAATCTGAATACACTATTATACTTGCCTAGTACATTTACCAAGAGTTACAGAAGAAGGCATTCATGCTTGCTTTTACAGTTAAGATCTACATGCTTAAGTTGCTAGTAATGTATGGTAGAGCAATACTTTTAACACAATCACATTCATTTGTGCAGCATACATATCCCTTACCTTTTCGAATCTTTCTAATCTTTCAGCATGCCCCTCCCTGTTTACTGAAATACCTTGTGCAGCTATAAAATAAAGAACGAGAGAAAAAGAGACATGACTCATACCAGTCTTGGTTATTGTCAGCTTTACATATCATTTAAAGGTGCTTTATTTGTATACTTACAGTCCAAAAACCATACTTGTGTTATGGGAGGTGTATAGATGACTGTCAGTAAACTATGACATCCATCCCAGGTCTGAAAATTCATTGATAATTATAAATTCATCATTGTCATGCTACACCAGTTATGCATATAATAGGTATGATTCCATGTGTAGGCTCACTCAATCTGAACTTACAGTTGATGCCACAGGTAGCTAGGCAACAAGTGTATTTTTTACACTTACTGCTGTTCAGAGTGCTGACAGCCATGCATCACCACTTAACCTATTTGAGTGAAGGAAGGTAAAGTAAGTAACATTGTTTCTGTTTTTTACTTAACTCATAACATCCGAGAGACACCTCCAGGTGCATCTGCAGTTAACTCCTACTGATGCCTCTAGGCGTCAAATATTGCTTGTTCATATTTGCATCAATAATTCCCAAACCATGCTATTTACAAGGTTTTAAAATATTTCATCTTAAAGCTTACACAATAGCAAACTCAGCTGCATTAATTTTTGACCTCTGTCTAGTGCAGATAAATAGATATTAACTGCTGTTTTTATGGCATTAATTTATACTGATATAATTTTCACATTTTTCTAAATATCTCAACAACCAAGTAACAGACAGAACTCCTTAGACTCATATGAAAGCTCTCAGCTAGATGAATAAAATAATGCTATGTATGTAACTAGAGTGGTTGCTGAGATATTGTAAGTTGTTTAAAAAATATTACAAATGCAATAGTTACTGTGTTTACTATGACTTATTTGGTGTAAGACCTAGAACCTAAAGAATACTACCACTATAAAAATAGATTGTGCTGAAGAGTTTGTCATTTATACTTCTTTCATAATCCTTATGGTTCCAAGATATGAACATTTGTTTGAAATGTAAGGACATAATTTGATTCTGTCAAAAGACTTAGGCTCCACCTATTGGAAGTTGCTCCATTGGAGTGAATGATTTAAACAGTGAACCATGTTTGTGCACATGTGAGCAACATGCAAATATGACAGGCAATAGTGAATATACATTCTTTCTGTTACTGCTCATCATGATCATTCCTCAGGAAAATTAACTACTGTGAAACTCGAACCACGGTCAACCTATCTTATCAACTGTGCACCACAATGTATTTAGGTTTACTATCAAAATTTCAATAATGTTTTCAAAAGCAATCACTTTCATGAAAAACATTGTAGAAATTAACAACATCACCCAACAAAAGTAATGAAACATGAAAAATGTCAACAAGTCGAATTTGAATTGTTGACTTTTTTTAATGTACCTGAACATCTGGTGATGTCCAACACACATTTTGCAGGGTTGCAAGCCCCCCTGCATCCCCACACCCCTGCTACTTATATATTACAACTCCGAGATCCCACTACAGTGAGGAAAAGGGCAAAGTTCCTGATCCCCACAATAGTGCAATCTCCAATCAATATGTCCATCTCACAACAGCAAATGCACACTAGCATTTGCTGTTGCGGGGTCAACATATTTCAAATTGCCGTTATGGACTTTGACAACTGCCTTTTTACATTCAAAGTTCGCAAAACAGCATTCGAAATCCTCATTGTAAACCATGTATTCATACCTTGTGCTACATACACATTTGGGTCACAGGTGTAATTTCTGCTGTCATTTGCATCCAAGGTGCCCCCTGCACAATGCTGCTAAGCATGTTTGCACTTCCTAAGGCACCTGACATTACTTTCTTTAATTTTTATACATTTAACTGTGTTTGTGCCAAGCCATGCACCTCACAGATATTAAAAAACAGTAAATAACTAACTAAATAAATAAATAAATAACAAGTAAAGTTAAAGAAATGTTAAACAATTACACAGCTCTGGATTTGATCTATCAGAGTAATGAAATTACAAAACACAGCTAAAGCATATTATCTCTTTGTTTCACAGACACAGCTTTGCAACAGCAATCTAATCATGTGTGCACAAGCAATTCACATTTCCTCTACAGTATTAACAAGACTTGTACATTCTCAGTTGGTTGTACATGTACTGTTTGTAAGCTTCTGAACCCCCCCCCCCAAGCCTTTCTGTGTCGGAGGGAAGCCTTCTAGCTTATCAGTTGGACTGGTAAGCACTAGGTAGCCTATCTACCCAAGAGGAGTGATTACTGGCCCAGAAAGTGAAGTTTATTGGCTGTTTGGGCAGTTTTTTTTCCATCTCTTTCAACTTTTGGTTTAAAAGCCCACATTTGTACTTGTTTCCCACCTTTCCTGTAACTAGTCTAGTTCAGATACAGATTTGCTTTATCCAGGACTGTTTGTAAATGTCTGAGCCCACCAAGCCTGTCTGTGTTGGAGGGAAAGCCTTCTAGCTTATCAGTTGGAGTGGTATGAACTAGGTAGCCTATCTACCACAAGAGGAGTGGTTACTGGTCAAGAAATTGTAGTTCATTGTCCATTTGGGCAGTTTTTCCATTTCTTTCAACTTTCTGGTTTAAAAGCCTGCGTTTGCGCTTCTTTTCTGCCTTTTCTGTAACTAGTCTAGTCCAAATACAGATTTACTGTATCCAGGATTGTTTGTACCTTCTGAGCAGTGTCAAAGTCTGCTCTTCAATTTTTCCCTTAGACCTGCTAGTTCTCTCCTCTCCTGCACTTTTACTAGCTTATCAGTCTAGTACTTTACCAGACTTCTATCTGCAATTATTGTAGCACACAAAAGAGCTAAGAGCACTAAACATTCTACAAGGAAACACCTCCAGTACTTATTATTAACACCCACCCATACAGGCATGTCTAAAGGTCAGTTCCCTGTGCTTTCTCCTATTAACCTGGTGAATGTGGGCATCCTGAGGCAATGTAGCAACTGCCTCATGTACACCAACAACCTTCTCCTCTTAGCTCCCAAAATTCAGACTTGCGAGAGATGCACTTATATATCCAAACTGGAAGCCACGCACTGTCCAGCCAAGACTGGAATAGCTAGTCAAGAGGAGAAGGTCAACACTTGCACCACACCACATGGAACACATAGCCCTCCAGAACACACACCAGCACTGCCTTCACATAAAAACACAGACTACACACTCACCTTTGCAGAGGCTCTCAATACAAATCTACGCAAACAGCAGAGACTTCCAAGGCAGAAACACACTTGACCACCACAACACACCACTGATCATGAGACACATAACTCTCCTAAACAGTGTGCCACTCAACTAAAGCCCCTAAGGCAGAAAAACATGCCCAATACACTAGTCATAGGTGACTCGCTAGTGAGGCACACATATCCCACTAACTAGGTTGAATAAGGAGAAAGTAACAGTCCGCTGCCTGTCAGGTGCCAGGATCCACCACATAAAGCACACACTCAGGTCCCTCAACAACAGGTACAAATATGACTCTGTCATTGTACATGTGGGTGTGAATGACCTGGACTACATGAAAAGAGACATGGAGGAGCTCTCGGATTATGTAACCCAGGCGGGTATGACCCTAGCCCTGAACAGCATCCTTCCATCACCCAGAATGATACCACAGTACAAACAGAAAATGATAAATTTCAAAAATTGGCTAAGTTTCTGGTGTCATTCTAAGGGGATCCAGTATCTGTCTGCCTGGGATGACATGATTAACAGACCTTGATGCTTTGCCAGAGATGTCTTGCATCTGTCACCCCTGGGCTTACAGATACTGGCCAAGACTCTTGCCACCCCTGTAGTGCCTTTATTTTAGGTGGTGTTCCAAAGACCAAATTACCACTGTAATGTCTACAAACGAATGCAATCTGAGGGTCATGCTGCTCAGTGCTATAAGTCTAAATCTGAAAATGCACTAACTCAAAGCACTCCTTAAAATGGAGAACATCGACATTTGCACTGTAACAGGGACCTGGTTTAAGGCAGCAGAAAGCACTCCTGCACTACCAGGCTATAACTCATTCCACACCGTTTGGCCCCAGAAATTGGACCGAAGCTCCAAAGGCGGTGGTATTTCCATATTCATAAAGGATGTGCACACCTCCAGACTGGTAGTCCAACATAACACATCAGAGATACTTCAGGTGCAGCTAACGTTGGGTAAAACAGCGATTCAGGTCATAGCCTGCTATAGGTCCCCAACAATGTCCCAAGACTCACACTCCACGTTCCTAGGCACATTGGAAAATATTAGGGTCCAACCTAACACTCTCATATTAGGTGACTTTGACTACCCCTCCATTAACTGGGAAAACTACTCATGTGCCAATACACTTGCCCAACATTTCCTGGAATTCATTAATTCAAATGCCCTGGACCACCTCGTTCTTACCCCCACTAGAGGTAGCAACATCCTTGACCTGGCCATTACTAATATGGATGACCATTGCTCTATGCCAGTAGTTAACTCCTCCCTGGTTAGAGCTGACCACAAAGTAATCACTCTGGAAATCCACATCCCTCCCACCCCCACCCCCCACAAAAGTAGCCACCATGTAAAACTTCTCCAAAGCTGACTTTGGGCTCCTAAAAACAGAGGTGGCTAACTTCATGGCACCCATGCAAATGGAGAATAGTTGCATGACTGCTGAATCATACACCAATGCACTGTACAAACACATACAAAAATGCATGGATCTCACCATACCCAATAGAACCAAGATACTCTCCTCCAAAAAAAGGAAGGCAATCTGGTGGTCCCCTGCCATAAATAAACTCTACAACAGAAGGAGGAAACTGATGCAGAATAAGGTAAAGTCCCAAGACTGGAGAAACTCCCTTATCAGGCACAACAAAAAGTTGAGATCTCTCATCAAATCCTCTAAAGCTAACTATGAAACAGAATTGCAGTAGATAGTAAAGTCAACCACAAGGCCTTCTATAGTTATGTATAGAATCTCCGTGGCAATACCCAGATTTGCTCTGAGCTACTGCACAATGGTACCTCCTATAACAAGCCAACAATATACTGGCCAACAGATTCAGTGCCAACTTTACCCCTCTTGCCCCCCAAAGGACCAATCACAATACCAGTAGAGTTCCAGGCACCCAGTATTATTGCTGTACAGTTTAAAACAGCACTGTCCAAGGCTAAGAATACAGCTTCTGTGGGACCTGGCAATATCCCTGACTATGTTCTACATGAACTACAGAGTGAACTGGCACCTCACCTGTGTGCCCTCTTCAATCACAGCCTCACCTCAGGCTTTGTCCCTACCAAATGGTGCAATGCTACAGTCATCCTTCTCCACAAAAGAGGAGCGACTACAGACCCCGGGAACTATTGCCCCATTAGCCTGATGAGTCTGATATGCAAAGCTATGGAATGCATCATCATGGACCTAATAAACAAGGATACAGGGAATCTTCAAACTCTGGATCTCACACAGTTTGGTTTTGTGAAGGGTAGATCATGCCTGCTCAACTTGGTTGACTTTTTTGAGTCAGTCACCAGAGCTGTGGATGAAGGCAAGGTGGTTCATACAGCCTTCCTTGATCTGGCAAAGGTGTTTGATACCATTCTTCATTCAGGAATCATAGAAATACTCACTAAGCTAGGCATCGACCCCTATATCACTAGGTGGGTTGCAAACTGGCTCACAGATAGAACTCACAGTGTGAAAGTAGCAGATTCCAAGTCAGGCTGCTGACCGGTCATGAATGGAGTCCCACAGGGTTCGGTCCTGGGTCCTCTCCTCTTTGGTATCTACTTCTCTGAAGTCCAGGCCAACACAAAGGGTCTCTGGCTGACAAAGTTAGCAGATGATTGCAAGTTGGGAGCTATTATTAACTCCCCAAATGATGTTGACATCCTAAAGAAAGGCCTCACTGAGATCAACAACTGGTGTCAGAACCATGGCCTTAAGCTCAATGCCAAAAAATGTGTCATCATCCTCTTTGGGAAAAACCCAATTCCTATGAATTACCACATCAATGGTAGTCCACTGAACACAGACGGTGTTATAAGAGATCTGGGAACACAGGTTGACAGCAGCATCTCTTTTGACCACCACATTGCCACTGTGGTCATAAAGTCCTTCCATGTGGCACATCTCATTACTAAGGGTTATACATCCATGAAGAAAAAGGTCATTGTCTTCCTCTACTCCTCCCTCATTAGGCCAATCATGAGTTCAATGCCCCATTTGGCATGTACCTCACTAGACACCTGAACAACTGGAGAGGCCACAAAAGTACCTCAGAAAGAGGGTCCTAGGCCTTAATCACTTGTCCTATATGGACAGACTCAAAAACTCCAACTATTCTCTGTCTCATATCACCTACTTAGAGTCGATCTCTGCTTGACATACAAACCCATGTCTGACCCAGCTCTGTTAGACATGCTACATCTAAAGAAATCCCAATCCCTCCACATCACATGCTCCAGAGACCTCAACCTCATTACCACAATCAACAGAACATGCTGGAGGGACAGATTCACAACCCAGAGACTGCTCTTGCTATGGAATAGACTTCCCATACATGTCAAACAGAGCACCTCACTTGCCCTCTTCAAGAGAAACCTTGATGAATGGATGGAAAATAGAAAATTCACCCTGGGGATCACTCCAGTGGATCTACTTGACAGAGGCACTGGGAGCTAATGTCAGGTGGCACAATGTCAGGGTAATCCTATGGGCTAGGTTTGTAAAGACTCCAGGGCCATTAGCCTAGTACACACCTATGAACCTATGTGTGGCTTATATATTTAGTGCGGTGAGTGATCTCATGACCATTTATGAATATGCTTACACAAATGCAGCTCTGTCTTCTCTTTGTATTGTGTTCATTCTTCCCTTATCTCTGGTATAATATCAGACATGTAGTCTATAGTGCACTTTGTATCATTTTGCTTTAAATATGTGATAAAAATACATGACAGTGAACAACACGTTTCTGCAAAGGCAGGAGAGTTTTGCTGTTAGTGAAAAAATTATAAATGCTTGGTGTTTTTGTTCATTTAAAAGCTCAATGAAGTTTGTTCCACACTTTATAAGTATATCTTCACTAGCACACCCATTGCACTGAAGGCTGTCTGAATTGCTGTTTTTTTCCCTCTATTTCATATTTATCATTCACAGAAGGAAGCCATTAGCAACTAACAATGCTGTAGAGCCTACACTATGTTTACCTGTGCTACACAAAGCCAAATGTTTTGTATCAAGCAATTCTAATGAGTTCACACCTCATTTTCATCTGCACAGTGCTTAGAGGCCTGGCCCTGCTTTATAAAAAGGGAACTGTTTAGCTATGGAAGGTGAGGAGACTTGTGTATTTTGACAAAACAAAAGAATGGTATTCCTTTGAAGGAGGATTATCTGCAGAGAAGGCCTATAATTTTGCTAAGGTATATTTGTGTTATTCAAGTGCATTCTATATTTTGTAAAATGTTACAAATGTATTTATTTATCCAGGAGAAAATGGAACTTTTATCTGTATGCACATCTTATATTTCACTGTTAGCATAGGCGTTTTTGGCAGGCATTTATATTTCTGAGACAGACACATTATACTTTCAGCACAACTATTATTTTTAGAAAATATTTTTTCAATATTCTATGTTATTGGATATAAATGTAATGTACATGTTACTGACACTGGCATTATGCTTCTGAGATGGCCCTAGGCAACCTCCACAGGAGTGGTGGGTACAGTGAAAAGTGACTGGCATTCATAAATTGACTTCTCTGTAGTAAATGTGTACACATCTTGATAATTACATTGCAACTGCATACCATCTTTTTATTAACTGTTTTATTCTATTGCCATAACTAATTTTTTTTAGATTGCTATCAGCTCTGTCTGCAACACTTCCCTGAGATATAAGGAAAAAAACAATAGCAATTCATTACTTATACATTACTTTTGTGGTATTCCTTGGATTGTACAATCCTCCAATTGTTTGGTGTTATGGGGGCGGGGGGGCACCTACCATTCTGTGGTCCAAGAAAAAAAGTGTGTTTCCAAGTGTTTTTCTGTTGAAAATGTGTATACATCCTGATATTTCAGTGGGAATACTTATGTGTTACTCATTGGTTTGTAAAAACCTGCATTTCTGTGTGTGTGTGGGGGGGACAACCACCTAACATTCAGTTGTACTAAATGAAAAATTTGTTTCAAGTGCTTAATGTTGACAAAAGAGTACATAGACTGATTATTTTTTGTCAGAAATATATTAGCTATGTGGTATTTATCTGTTTTATCCTTCTCTGTTTATGTCACCTAGTATTATGGCACCCAAGCCTACAAATCAACAACAACAAAAAACTTTCAGTGACATTGAAAATGAAGCCTTTCTGCTTGAGAGAGGCTGTGGGGATATGGCTGCCAGAAAGGATATTTGGAACCAGTTAATCAATTATGTCAATGCCATTGGTGGCCATAGCCAAAATTATGATTAGGTCCTGCATCGGGCCACAGATATGATTTCATCAGCTCAGAGGAGGTCAGCTGCAGTTGCCCAAGAACAGTTGCCTTTGGGGGGTGGTCCTGCTACAAAGCTATCACTGACACCAAATGGGAGTTCTTGTCTATTGTCAGAGATCCAGACAGCTCAGTGGAGGCAGTGCTCTGTGTGCTTGATGTCTCTGCTATTGTGGCTGGGGGGACAAATGTGTCCCAGGAGCAGCTTCCAGGTAAGATTACATATGACAACATTTATGTTTGCTTGTAGAAAAAAATATTTAATTTGAATACTGTTTTTGTATCTGTACCTACTGATAAGTAATAGAATTATACAAGAGTGTTGTGCAGCACACATGGGTGTGGGTGGACATCTCAGCCAAGTTTCAGTTTCAGCTATTTCTCATACGACATAGAGGCAATTGTGTATTCACTGCCTCCCTGTGTTATTCTCATTGAGATGCTTAAATCTCATCCTTCACTCATTCCATTTCTTCCAGGAACATCCTCCCTGCAAAGTGTGAATATATCTGCACATGGTAAGCAAATGCCTATTTGCTTATTACTATGCATTATTCAGATATATAATTATCTGTATGTATGAGGAAGGTGTAATGAGTGTCTGTATTGCTGTACCATCTGGGATTGTGTGACCATTGTTACTTTCAGCACATCTAACCATGGGCATGGGTGTGCCACTGCAACTCCTGGCAGAGCCAGTTCTCACTGTTGAGGGTGATGATGAACTATTAACTCTACTGTGCATGGCTCACAACTGGCAAACATGCCAGGACATAGAGCTAGTAGAGAGCTTGGCTGTGTTCATGCAGACACACACACACACACACACACACACACACACACACACACACACACACACACACACACACACACACACACACATACACACAAACACACACACACACACACACACACAAAACGCACTCACATTTCATACTGAGTGCCCATACAGGCACACCCACATAACAGGCACACAAAGCATTCAGTCGGCATGCAAGTCATTCTGTCTCAGTGGCCATTTGATAACTAGCTGCATTTCTGCCTGCCTGTCTTTCTTACACACACTCACAACTTTTGTGTCAGGCTTGACTTCCTGTATCCGGACCCCACCCCCAAAACTCCACCCTGTGCAAATGATAACTGTGCCATTACATTATTTCTGTCTTTTAGATTCAAGGATACATATGTATTTTTTCTTTTTTTTTACTCAAATATTTTTTTATTTTGAAGATATAACATAATAATGATTGTTTACATTAAATACAATACTTAACTATATATGATATTTACAATTAGCCTGACAAATAGATTAAGATAACAACAGGTCCATGTAAAGATAGTGATCTTAATACATTGTATTTAAATTATCAGGAAGAGTCTGATTCCAATTGCATGGTGTCAATCAATGTCAAAGCTTTTCTCCATGGGTTATTAACTAATGGCTTGGGATAGATTCTTAATTCTTTAATTCTGATCTCCATTAATACAGACATCTTTAGTAGGCATAGAAATTCTTCCATGGTAGGCTAGAATTTCTATGGCCAGTGCAAACAAAATAGGTGACATGGGACATCATTGTCTAGTACCTCTAGTGATCTGAATTGCCTCAGAGGTAAAGGGACCTATTTTGACAAATGCTAATTTATTCTCATAAACTTTCTTTATAAGTGTGATAAAGGAGAGAGGAAAGTCAAATATATGCAAAACGTTAACTAAATAGTCCCAGTTTAAGGAATCAAAAGCCTTTTCTATGTCTAGACCAATTATGAATGCTTCTTGATTTCCTCTATTTAAATAATCAATTAGTGTTAGTATCCTTTTGATATTATCCTGAGTATGCCTATTATTATAAAACCAGCTTGATCTTTATTAATTATTTTCATCAGAGGGATTTTCATTCTGTTGACCATTACTGATATAAAGTTTTTATAATCGTTATTCAACAAAGATATTGGTCTGTAAGAGTTACATTGATTAGGGTCTTTATTTTCTTTTAAGATAGGGGTAATTAAAGAATATCTCCATGAATGTGGGATTTTTGCTAATGACTGGACTTCAAGAAAGGTTTTATGTAGAAGAGAAGTTATGGAGTTGGGAAATAATTTATAAAATTCTATGATTAAACCATCTCTCCCTGGTGCCTTATTAGATTTACTTTCTTTGATCTTGTCTATAATTTCTTTCTGTGTTATTGGTTTCTGTAATTCTAACTTTAGTTCTTCAGAATTTTTTTTAATGTTGGGGATTATATTTTCTAGATTCCAGTTATCTGCTATGCCTGTTTTGTTTTTATGATAGTCAGCATAATGATTTTAAAAAGGATCTAAAATATCTTAATATACTAACAATGTTATTGGTTTTCAATTGCATTTTATCTTTCATAGCTACATTATGTAAATGCTTTGGAGAAGTAACATAAGAGTTTATTTTTGATCTCTCTATGGATAAATTTGTTTTATGGGCTAGTATTTCATTATACTTTTTATTTGCTTCTTCTATTTTTTTTTTTGTTGTCCTTATCAGTTAAATTCTTATTGGACTTAGTAATAAAAGTTGATTTTGTAATTCCCGTAGTTCTGATTGCCATTTTTTAATTTTATTGTTGAACCAGCTGATGGTTTTACCATATATATAGACTTTTAATGAATCCCATACCATAAGTATGCTTATTTCTGGTTTGTAATTAATCTTTAGGGAAAAAAAATGAAGTTCAGAAATTAGCCAAGGTTTAAATTCTTTGATTTTTGTAATGTATGAAGGTATCCTAGATGTCTACATGTTTGTAGGTAACTTCTGGGCTTAATGAGGTCTTTTTCCATAGAATTGAAATTGAATTGAAATAGAATTTCTCTAGTCTTTGATTTATAGGAAGATTGCGCTAGTATTCTGGATTTATTAGGATCCCATGTAAATGTGTTATTTATATTAAAATGGGTTTCTTGAAGAAAAAACTACTTGAGTTTTATTTAGGTTTAGATACTTTAATAAACTGGATCTCTTATTCGAATTGTTTAAGCCATTAGTATTTAAAGACACCGATGTTAAGTCCATATCAGGATTTAAAAAAAAAAAACTTTGCATTATTAATATTCTAAGTACCAAATGATCTTCCTGTGTATTTAAATTTTTATTAATTAGTACATTTCTAATTATCTTAATCAACTATTTTTTTTCATGAATATTGATAGTAAAGACTTTTGGTCAGGCATTTTAACATTTGAAAAAGAATTGAATAAAAACCTATTAACAAAATTTGCACTTATGAGAATTTTATTCCACTCTAAACATGGAATGAAAGACATTCCTAGTCTAACAGACAAATATAAATCTGTTAGACTAACCATCCTAACCATCTTATTTACTCTTTCAGAGCCCATAAGATAATAATTATTATAGGAGAATAATTTATAAATTAAGTAGGTTATGGTGTTTACTGTTCTTCCATTCAGGCTTTAATTTCTCTTATAAACTTATAATTAAATCAACAACAAACAATTGTGATCAATGTATTACTAATGTAAAAGTGACTAATCACTGTAAACAAGAAACAGGCAATAGTTTTATATAATACTAAGTTTCAAAATAAAAAGTAAGCAAGTATAAGTTTGTCTTCTGTCTTGACTTTATGCATGTTATTCATTTACGGCAGGATTCACGAAGCCTCTGTGTAAGAGTTACAAGGCTTACACGGAGGCTGCAGTTAAACGGTGTGACGTCAGCATGCCATGCATATTCACGAGGGCATGCTGACTCACACCCAAGGCTAACACGGTCCGAGTAAGAAAGTAGGGGGCGTGTCCGTAGGGTGAGCCCTGCAAATGGACATGCCCCCAGAAGAGTAACAGTCCCAAAAGTAAACCCCCATGACAGAGTCCACGTAAATGTCAATAAACACAACACAACACAACACATGCCCCCGCAGACTATAAACATAAAATGTAAAAATGAATATGTTATATATTTTTTTATAAGTTTGAAAGATGTTTGTCAGTGAGTGCGCTCATTTACGTGGGTGTGCCCGTCGCTTAGCCACAGTTAGCAGTCAGTGGAAAAGCATATAAGATCTAAATATGCAAAGTAAACCAAGAAGCAATAGTGTAGCAGTAGAGACTTCGGCTGAAGAGGAGACAGTCATGGTTCGAGCCCCCACAACATAATTTTTTATTTTTAGTGAAATAAGCACGAAACAATTCCCTGACATATATGTACATGTATAAAATTATTTTTATGTAAAATGTAATGAAATGGGCCATGTATTATGAAGAAATGTGTGATAAAAAAAAAAAACAAATGTCAGAAGTGCCTATAGCTGAGCTACACTCTAACAAGCTGAGTATATCTGCTCGTAGGTGAGCAGTGGTTTAACAGGTGTAAAATGAGTGCCCGTAGGTGAGCAGTGGTTTAACAGGCGTAAAATGAGTGCCCGGGGTTGAGCAGAGTTCTAACACGCTAAAACTGTGTGCCCATAGCTGAGCTGAGCGTAATAAGCGTGCTGACAGCCAAACGACGCGTAAACCAGCGTGACCCATTTGCGCGGAGCTGTGCACCGCGCCAACAAGCTAACCGACAGGCAGCGTTGAGCAAGCTATATCAAAACTGCCTTTACACAGACACACCTCCTAGCCTGTGTAGACAGTTATAAAATATAAAAAGCAATGGCCAGGCTCGAACTCAGGATACCATGCACCATAGTCAAAGTACTGAACCACTAAGCCATGACAGTTGCTCTTAGAAATGCAGTAATAGCATATATATAGGAATGAATGGAAATAGAAGCATGACAAAGTAGGCTTTGTGAAGCTGATACATTTCCAAAATGGCCAATCACAGATAAGTACGGGAAAAATGGCATATATAAGCCCCATAGGCAGGAATACACAGCATAACTGATTGTGGAACTGATTTGCAGTCAGGATGGCAGGTGTAGGAGAGGGTTGTTGCTTCCGAGCACAGAGGTGGGGGGTTGAGGAGTCCAAATATATGGTTTGGCTCCTCTTCCATGATCATGAGGCCCAACTCATGCAGGGCCAGGTCCTGTGGGGAGCATACAAGGCTGAGGTGTGGGACCAGTTGGCACATGATCTCACCAGTGCCACAGGAATACCAAGGACTGGTGAACAGGTCCGTCACCACCATGCGGACCTGAAGAGACGGAAGCAGGACCAACTGAACCGTTGGATCCAGGAGGCCCGGCAAATGCCCAACGCCCCACTACTGAGTAAGTTACATGTAATTATTAATGTAGAAAGTTAACCTAGCTGATATTAATGGAGATGTGTATTCCAATATTACTTCATTTATATTGCAGCTGCAGGTGTCCATTCTGCGAATCGTCGAGCCTATGCTGATAGGCTTGTGCGGTTGCACCACCAGGCAGGTTAGTAATTCTCTCCCTGTAACTGTTAAAAAATATAAGTATGACAGCTTGCAAAAGAGTGCAGTGTAGTCACCTATTAATATAAAGTGCAAGTAACAGTGTAAGAGAGATTCTGCTAGTACTGTGTGATTACATAAGTGTGATACAGCCTGTAATCCAAAAATAAAAATGAAACAAGTCTGAAATAAAGATGTTCCACCTGTAATATAATAGTACATAACCTACAGCAGGCTGAAAATTACAGCTACACAAGCTGAGTAAAACACATGTGTGAAATATATCCCCGTTTAAATTCTGAAATATGACACAAGTGAGACTGTTGGAAAGGATTGTTATAACCAAGTAAAACATGTCAATAAAGCCTAGAATTAAGTACCATCCTGAATTGTAAAAATAAAACAAGTGAGAGTGTGAGAAAGAGGTATGAATCCACCAATAAAGTTGTAATAACTCCTGAATAAAGTATACTGCAGTCAGTACAGAATGAAATGAATGTGACAGGCACAACTAAACAGCAAAATGTGTGGAATAAAGTACTGAAGCTGGAATGTGTGTCCCACAATTTGGATATGTTGCTGTCAGTTTGCAATATGCAGATAGTATGGTTGTATGAAATACCAAACATCCACAGTTGTCTAGAGCCATATAAAGCAAATGTAGCAGGATGCTGTAGCTGAACAGAGCCAGATATGAATGTGTATGAATAAAAATGAAATGTATATTAATGTAGCAGTAACATTCCTATCACCAACATGCATAAGTTTACACATAGGAAACTGTAGTCAGACCTGTAGTGTGTATATATCTGCAGCTAGTAGAAATGTATAGCATATGTATAGGTATTTGAAGTTGTTAATGAAATATTTCTTCACCCTACCCTATAACCACAAATAATCCATTCCACATGAAATGGGTATGTGTATTCACAATTAACTCCCCTAGACATTTGTCCTGTTGGTTCATACATATTTGCATATACGTTGATGCATGTGCCCTGTTCATACATCCAAACCTGATGGCCTGTTGCCATCAATCAACCCTGCATGTTGTTGGATTGTGTATTGTTGTACAAATTATGCATGTGTTATGCTTGCTGTTCAATGGCTTGAATTTATTTGTGTTTGGTTAATGGGAATACTAATGCATGCTGTTACAACTAATTGTGAATGGTATTGTACGTTACTAACCCAAACTGTCATTAAATAATGCAAAACATAGGATGACAGGGAAGGCGGGTTCCAGCAGACCCACCTCTCCCACTTCAGCTGGCGAGTGCACCTGGCAGTAGTGCCCAGGCCGGACCCTCCTCTGGTGGCCCTGTGCCACCTGCGGGTGGAAGCACTGCAAGGGATGGGGCTTGTCCCCCCTCTGCAAGCGTGGCCGGAGGAGAACATCCACTCACCCTCCGTAGTGTCCGGACTGTGGTGCATAGGGAGATCAGGCATGCTGTGCTTGGGCCCCTATGCCAGCTTGAGGCATGGGTGGCACAACTCACGGGCATGCCTGCTGCCCGTCCTACACAGCCCCCAGCACAGCCCCATCCTGGGCAGTGAAGGCACAGTGGCAACTGCCCATGGGTGGGGATCTCAGTTCCACTGTTGCCATCTGTGGGCTCATGGGCTCGAGATATCCAAACATCCATCTCCGTCAATTGTGTAACCCCCCCACATGTGTCATACACCGCCCCTGTATGAGTCTTGTTTGTCTTGTCTGTTAACCTCCCCTACCTACCTCCCCAGCTATACCGACTTCCTGTACCTGACATACCACTCTCACCTGAAAAAAAAAGTGGCACTCTGTACCCACAAAAAAATTACGCCCCATACATAACTGCCCATGTTGCACACATGTCTGCTGGACATGTAAATTTGCAATTACAATTGGCTGTACAACAAATATTATTGTCCTCACACCTCTCTCAGAGGTGGAAGGTTTAAAATTTCACACCAAATTACAAACATATGCACAGCTGTTGCTGACGAAGAAATGGGCAGCTATGAGCCTTTCCTACATCCCTCCTGCAAAACCAGAGCTTGTTCTCCTGCTGTCCTACCCTCTTTGTGCCCCCTTTTTCACCACTTTCCTATCTCCCCATTTTCTTTTCTTTAAAAGAAAATAGCGCGGGTGTGCACGAGAGTAAGCACTTTTAAGCAGTAGTATGTGGGAGTGCGCCTCTGTGCGCTTAGCTAAGATTGTATGCGCGAAGCTAAGCGGCAGTGCACATGCATGACCTCTGCGCAAACCAGCGCTAACCCGCTTACAACTGCTTAAAAGTGCCTTAGTCACTCTGAATGACAAGGCCTGTAGTTTTCTCAGCAGAAAAATAAAATACCTCTGTAAGTCTCGAACCCAGGACCTTGGAAACATTAGTCTGCATGACTTACCACTAAGCCATGACTGCTATACAAGAACATTCTGCTGAAAGAAATATATCATAAAATAGTAGAAATTAATGTAAAGGGAATATAGCAAGTCAAGTACACAAAGCATGTCATGTATATTTACTGTCAAATCTAGTGGATTTGTAAAATAGTACTGTGTGATGAGAAACAGCCATGCTAGTTGGTAGCTAGTAGGTAATAATGTCACAGTAGCATCTGGCAAGCCACGCACATACTCAGAGCAGGATAAACACTGCCATAGTTGAATAGTTAAGAGCCCAGACATAGCAACTGTGACTGAGTTACAGGGATGTCCCTGATGTGAAAACAAATGTCAACTGTGCCCCACTGACACCCTGTGAAATGTACTAACAGTAGGCAGAAAGGTGTTACTACACATGCAATGGTAACTATGAATTACTGAAAGTATGCACCACTTGCACGTCACAAATGGTGTAGTAATACCTATGCTCGAAATAACCCACAGTCACAACTGCAGAATATCAGAATATTTCATTGGAGTGCACTGATATGTACCATTCCATGAGTCTGATAAAAGATGCACCTGAGAGTATCTGAGGCCTGCTCAGCAGCATGATCAAATACCCTTGTAAGTGTCAAGGCCCACACCATGGCCAGACCACACTGCATGCAGTAACACCCTACCACAACAAACACATAGGGAATTGCTGCCCAAACAGATATAACAAGCATTACAAGCTGTGAATGTAAATGGAAAATAGGAAAGCCATAGCAACACATTACAGGAAAGACACCTAGCAGGCATACAAGGAGTAAATGTAAAGGGCAAATATTGAAGCCATAGCAACAGATTGCAAGAGCCACTGCTATATACCAGTTACACCACAATAATATTGAAGCCATAGCAACAGATTGCAAGAGCCACAGCTATATACCAGTTACACCACAATCCCCACAGGAAAGCACACACACCCATATACAGAGTATTACTAGTCGTAGGTGTCAGTTTACATACACACGGAGAAGAGGACACTGGAGGAAGGAATACTCAGCTTACAGAACAATATGCATTGCAGTGTCTACAACATAGCCTGAAATATGAGAGACATTCCAACCCTTACACTCACAGAACAGTGTCCACAGCAAACCAGCATGGTCCCCACCCTGATAATCTGAAAGGGCTATGCCTGCCTAACAGACCTTTTTATAGCACTGTCCTGAAATCACAGTGAGAACTGCAATCACTACACAACAGGCTGCATGCAATTAGTAAATGCTGGCTAACAATTGGTGCAGAGGCCATCACATGGACATGTGCAGATACCTACAAAGGCATCCTGTACTCCCAGTCCACACATGCAATACTTTCATTGCACCCTCTGGAGGTAGAGACAGAGAGAGAGAGAGAGAAAGAGAAAGAGAAAGAGAAAGGAAGAAATAAAAAAATAAAAAAAAACAGTAACAACAAAACAAACAAGTTGACAGCAGGCCAAATAACTGCAAGCCTACGCAAACAGCTACAACAAACACAGGTAATGTAAAGTACTAATATAATAGTCTACATACTGAGAACCCTCCAGATGTGTTATTGGTCTGTATCTATGTATATGAAGATGTGCATAGGGCCGGGGACATACTGCAACTGTTACTGAAGGCTCTACATACATTTGTATGTGAAGGTAGCTGTGTGCACATAGCAATGTAGGTTGTAGTGCAATATACAAGTAGGTTGTACAGTAATGGATGTTCATCAGTACGTTACTGTGTATATACATATGTGGAACTAAAAAGGAGTATATATATATATATATATATATATATATATATATATATATATATATATATATATATCATGTGCATACGTATGTATATCGAGATATGTATGCATGTATATATATATATATATATATATATATATATATATATATCTATATATATAATATGCATATATGTATACAGAGATAGAGAGGGATGTAGAAATACATAGACATATATAGTTTCACAGTGTAATAGTTTAGTACTAGGCTATCTGCAGACAGTGTACAGAATAGATTTAGAAAACTGTGCCTCTGTATAGTAGTGACACAGTGAAGACCCCCTTACATAATAGCATTAGTTTACTGTGCCGCTGTCTAGTAGTGACACAGAGATGACCCCTGGTGTAAACCTATGATCTCCCATCCACTCGTCAAGATTTCACATGAAGAGAGTCAGTGAGGGTCTCTGCCTAACATGAACTGGAATTCTGTTCCAGAGTATGGGAAGCCTCTGAGTTATGGATCTGTCCCTACAGCATGTCCTATTCATATTTGTGCTGAGGTTTAAATCTGTAGCTCTTGTGGTTCTGATGGATTTGGATTTTACAAGGTGGAACATGTCCATCAATTCCTGATTGGACATGGCCTTGTATGTCAGGCACAGATCACCTCTAAGTAGGTGGTATGCTATGGAATAGAGCTGGAGTTTCTTTAGTCTGGCAGCATATGACATTTGTTGGAGACCCTTGATCCTCTTGGTGAGGTACTTATGGGGTCCCCCTAGCTGTTGCAAGTGCCAGGTGAGGTACATACCAAATGGGGCATAGTACACATTCATGGGCCTGATAAGGGAGGAGTATAGGGGTACAATGTCCTCCTTTGATCTGGATGTGAATCCCTTCATGATAAGGTGGGCAAGGTAGGAAGTCTATCCAACCACTTTGGCAATGTGGGTGTCAAATGAGAGGTCAGTATCGATCTGTGTCCCCAGAGCTCTGATTACTTTGTCTGTACTCAGTGGGTCACTGTCTATGTGATAATATGTGGGTATTTTGTCTTTCCCAAAGGGTATGACTATACATTATTTGGCATTCAGTTTAAGGCCATGGCTCCAGCACCAGTTGTCCATTTCATTGAGGCCTTTCTGTAGGATGTATGTGTCAGCTGGTGTATCGACTATGGCGCCTAGTATGCAGTCATCTTTGAACATTGTCAGCCACAACCCTCCCATGTTTGCTTCCACATCTGAGAAATAAATGCCAAACATGAGGGGTCCCCTGTGGGACACCACTTGTGACTGGCTCTGAGTCTGACATGGCACCAGTGATTTTGACTTTATGGTTTCTATCCATTAGCCAGTTTGCAACCCATCTTGTGACATATGGATTTACATTTAAGCTGTTGAGCATGTCTATGATGCCAGAGTGGGGTATTGTGTTGAAAGCTTTAGCCAAGTCCAGGTAGGCTGTATGGACTGCTGTGCCCTCGTCAATGGCTCTAGAGACTGTTTTGAAAAGGTCAACCAGGTTCAAAAGGAAGGATCTGCCCTTTACAAAGCCAAACTGGGTGGGATCAAGTGTCTGTAAGTCCCCAATGTCTCTGTGTATGAGTTCCATAATGAGTCTTTCCATAGCGTTGCAGACCAGGCTGGTGGAGCTTATGGAGCGGTAGTTACCAGGGTCTGTAGAGGTGCCTCCTTTGTGGAGTGGGACTACTGTTGCTGTATGCCAGTGTCCAGGTACATATGCTCTGGTAAGGCTATGGTTACATAGCATTTTATGTGCGGGTTTAGATCCTCTTGGAGTTCACGTAGCACACAACCCGGGATACTGTCGGGTCCCATTGATGCTGTGTTTATAGCTTTGCTGAGGGTGGCTCTCAGCTGGACATCTGAGATGACAGGGAGGTTACATTCAGCTGGGATAAGTAATTCCTCTTTTGGGGGTGAGGGAGGGGAGAAATCTGCACTGAACCTGTCTGCCAGAATGTTGGCAATATCTGTGTGTTCAGTGTAGTTTTTGTCACTGTGAACTAACTGTGAACATATCTGAGGGTTTCCGCCCAGGTGTCTAACATAGTAGAAGAAGGTCTTGTGGTTATCTATAGTGTCCATAGTGATTTTCCTCTCAAAGTTGGCCTTGCATGTTTGTATGAGAGAATGTAGCTTTCTACTAGTGCTGATCAGAGATGCCTTATCTTTATGGAATTCTGCTCTGTCGTGCAGTAGCTACCTTCTTTTGTTATACAATTTGTTCATGGCTGGGGTCCACCAGACAGGATGCCTGCCCTTGGTGGAGAGGGTCTTGGTTTTATTTGGGATTGCATGATCCATGCATACTTGGAGATGTCCGTAGAAAGTATTTGTGAAGTAGTCTGCATTGTGGGATGTGGTTTCCACTGGCCCAGTGGGCTTAAAGGATATCAACTCAGTTGTAAGAAGTGTAAAGTCGGCTTTTGAGAGGTTTCTCACTGTAGTCTTTTGTGTTGTGGGTGGAGGTGGGATATGTAAATCCAGGGCGATTAGTTTGTGGTCAGATGTGACTAGTGAGGGGTATACTTCCGGTCTGTAGCACATTGTCCCCATGTTTGTGATGATCAGGCCTAGTACATTATCTCCCCTTGTGGGAGAGGTGACTAGCTGTTCCACTGCATTTGAATTAATGAATTCCGTGAACCTTTGGGCTAGAGTGTTTGGGCTAGAATACTGCACCCAGTGTATGTTAGGGTAGTTGAAGTCTCCCAATACGATGGTGTTTGGTGGGACATTCATATCCTCCAATGTCTTCAGGAAGGCTGACTGTGGTTCCTGAGATTGTGAGGGTGGTCTGTAACATGCTACCAGTTGTATAGCAGGTTTGCCTATGGTTATTTGCACCTGGATGGTCTCTGATGCTTCATGTGTTGCCACTAACCTGGAGGTGTGGGTGTCCTTGATGAATATGGACACTCCCCCTCCCTTTTTGTTTTGGCCTGAGTTTTGGGCCCAAAAAGCATGATACGAGGTATAGCCTGGTACCATTGGTGTGCTCTCAAGAGCCTTTAACCAGGTTTCACTTACTGCACAGACATCGGGATTGATAGAATATGTATGTACAGATATATGTAATACACACATACATATATAGATATATGTAGATACATATACATATACAGACAGATCTGACTGACAACAGATATGTCTGTATATTACTCTCTCTCTCTGTCCCACCCCCTCTCACTCTCTCTCTCTCCCTCTGTCTCTCTCTCTCTCTCTCTCCCCCTCTCTCCCCACATCTATATGTGTATATCTATATCTATATCTATATATATATATATATATATATATATATATATATATATATATATATATATATATATATATATATATATATATATATATATATATATATCTATATATATATATATCTATATCTATATATATATATATATATATATATATATATATATATATATATATATATATATATATATATATATCTACTGAGTGAGGCACATGTGTGGAGATGTATTGCAACAGGTGCCTGGTGACAAAGGCATGGAGTGAACACCAGTGTGGATACTGGAGTACTATACCCCATTCCAAAACACTGACACCAGTAACCACCATATGTGCATGCCTGCCCACCACTGCATGTGTCAGGGGGGAACAGGGCCAACAAGTGTACAATAGGCTCCCCATTGATATAGACAGTGGCACACTAGTCCTGTAATACCTGTACATGGAATGTGTCAGCGAACATGGTGTGTCAGCTATGGACATGTAGGTCACTGTACCCCTCTACACCCCACAATGTCCTACACGGTATGCACCTCCCATGTCAGCTACAGATATGGAGAAGGACACAGACATATGCAAGTAACTGTGTCAATGCACTCAAACACATTACCTATGCAGAGTGACTGACAAGACCACAGAGCGCACACAGACTACCTACATAGAGGTTACCACTGCTAGATATACATAGTTAGGTCACACCCATGACAGTTGTCCAACAACCATGGTAGCACCTCCAACATCCACAACCCAAATTACCTATGTCTGTCGTCCGTGTCACCGCAGTATAGAGCACATGGTGGAGGTACAGGTCCCTACCCACAGATACAACATACCCTGGAGTAAACCACACAGAATTACGAAGCAAGGCACCCCATGAGTAGATGTCAGACATACCCCTGCTGAATATTATGCAGATAGGTAATATGCCATATGAGTCACCCTGTGTAACTGTTGGTAAGGAGCAGGTACGATCATAACACATGTGTCACAAGGGGCAGGGTAGCATAACAGTATGCTGCTGTAGGCCCAGGGCCAATAGCATACTACCTACCTAAGACACAATGCACACCCATGAACCCATTGCAAACCAAATATGTGAGGTGGAATGAGTGTGCCAGTGACTGGGTGCATGTTATGTACTGGTGTGATTGCTCACCATGACTGTCTGTCTGTCATGGTAGTGTGTGTCCTTGGTGTGAGGCCAGAGACAGATGTGTGAGGTATTGTGATAAACACATACTACATTGCCATATGTTGTGCTGTGTTACCCTGTATGTGACTGTGGTGTAGGTAGGGTTATGGCAAGTAAGAGTAGTGTGCATTACCAGTGAAATATGTAACGTGCATTGCATGCAGTGCATGGGTTGATAATGTTCCCCATACAGTACCTTGATACAAACCCCCAGTGTGAGGTTGTGCATTGGACCTGAACCAGTGTGCTGACTGCTGCAGTATACTAGTCTGTCATATGGAGTGTGCCAGGTACTGTTGCACAGTTGTCGACTGAGCACTGATATCTGGTCATTTACATGTGTATCCCCCAATAGACAGACAGATGCCATATATGGTGGTTAAGTTATATCACTACAGTCGATTATTATGTGTATTATGTGTGTCATAGTTTGCTGACAGATATTGCTGACATATTTTCCTTCTCCTTTTCAGGGCTATGGTTCACCAGCAAAACCCTGTGTACTCCACTGCGGAGGAAGAAGAGATACACCAGAGCTTGGTGTGGGATTTCACAATACTCTTTTCCCGCACCAGCCAGAACCAGCAGGAGAGGGCTGCACTATGGCAAGACCTGGTCCGTCAGGTAAATGACATTGGCACACATAACCGGACATATGAGCAGGTACGCCATCACTGCAGTGATTTAATTAGAAATGTCCATCAGCATGCGTCAGATATCCACAGGCAGCAGTTTGCCACAGGTGGTGGGGTGGCTAGACATCCCCCCCTCACCAGACTGGAGGGACTACTCCTAAGTGTTGTGGCTCCAGCCCAACAGCAACAGCAGCAGCATACATGTGTAATGATGGAGGCTGGAGCCACCCAGCAGCAGGACACGGAGCGTGCAGGTAACATGCCATGTGTATAGTTGACCGTTATGTACACTGTTAGTTTATGCATGTGTGAGGTGTGTCCTCGGTTTGTATCTGTAATCTTGGTAATTATTGTGCAAGAGTGATATTCTCAATATCAGCAGTAGACCTGTGGAAGCTAACTGTTGCACTTCTGAACTGTGTCATACTGAGAGTATCAATGGCACAGCTGTGCCCACTGACAATAACTGTCTCATTTCTGCAGGTCCTTCTGGTGTCACAGCAAGGCAGCCTATCCATGCTGGTGAGTGTGTAATAACATTACCTTCAATACTCTTGATACTAATAGTAATAATAGGCTGAAGCAGTAGGGCTATGTGTTTTATTGCAGGTGTGTTTGTGTCTGTGTGTTGATATCCCATATACTGAGGAGTGTGCATGTGTGCATGTGCCCATGTGTGCATGTGTGCATGTGTGCATGTGCCCATGTGTGCATGTGTGCATGTGCGCATGTGTGCATGTGTGCATGTGTGCATGTGTGCATGTGTGCATGTGTGCATGTGCCCATGTGTGCATGTGTGCATGTACACATGTGCCCATGTGCCAACGTTCACATGTGTGTGTGCATGTGCCCATATGCCCATGTGTGCATGTGTGCATGTGTGCATGTGTGTATCAGTGGTGACATTGTGTACACATTGTAAACTGTGTTTCCTGTCTTACTCCCACAGGTTCTGTTGCTGCTCTGGTGTTGTGCAGCAGGGAACCTGAATCAGCTGCTGTGGATAGTGATAATGATGATACCTGTGTAATGGCACAGGGAGGTGTGCCAGGGTCCGTCATTGGTCAGCCAATTGACAGTACACAGCTGTTGACCCCATCAATGCGCACAGTCATCCTGCCAATACATCCTTTGTCACCAATGTCCCTAGGTGATGGACAGGATACAGTGGGCATTGACCAGGGTAATGTGGTATCAGTGGCACATGCATCCCCACACAGCAGCCATGGCCAGGGTCCTGACATGGTACCACACAGGCAGACGTCCAGGGGTACTCGTGGGAGCATCTGTGGGTGTACCGCCCCTTTCAGACGTGCCCACAGAGGTCTTTCAATCTCAGCTATGTTTTGGTCTGTAATGCAGGCACAGTCACGTATGGAACGGTACACCAGACAGGGTCTGACGGAGCTGAGAGCATGTCGCACAGCTATGAGTGACAGTATGCATGATGTTGCGGCTGCCATCCGCAACTTCACCGAGGTCATTGACAGACGTTGGGGGGACACATTAGATCTGTTCCACAACTACATGTCCATGAGCCAGGACAATGGTGGACGGTTGAGGCATCGATGTGGCTGGATGCCAGCAACAGCAGCAGCTGGCAGCCATCGCAGATGACAACAGGCCTACGGCCATTCCCATAGTGCCAGCAGAAGCCCCAGCAATGCTGGGTCTGTGCTGTCATCAGACCGCCCCAGGAGACCATGTGCACGTGGCTCTGGACAGTCCCAACAGGGACCTGTCTCCAGTCACCAACCACCTGCTTCTGATGACAGTACCCAGTCTGGCTTAGTACCCCTACCAGGCACAGGTACTGTGTCCGTGGCCACAGATAGTGATCTGTATGACCTGGCAGGTACAGTCTGTGGCTGTCCACAAACACCTGTATAAGGCAGGCATGAGGTGGGACTGTGTGCATGCATACACACATGCAAATTGATAACACCTAGGGCTACCGCATACACGCACACACTGCATCAACATTGCCCCATCTTGTACTGCTGTCCCTCACCAACACACACACACACACACACACAGACATGTCAATTGGTTGTATCAGTGGCAGACTCAGGCATACCAAGTACACACCCTGTGCATATGATGAAACTGTGCCACCTCCTGCAATCTGTAACATCGGTGCAGGAACAGGTTAACATGGTGCTGATGCACAGGGTGACTACATAGAAGTGTTGTAATAGTATAATGTTGGCAACAGTACAGTGTAATGATATCATTGTGGGTATATCCCAGCATGCCTGATGCAGTTACAGTATGAAGGTCATTGTATTGTTTTGTACACCCATAGTAATTACCATAGTGTACTGTATGCACATCTTTGCATACTGGTGGTGAGGCTGTCAAGAGATGGCCACCTACATAGATAGCACAGGGGATATGAAAATGTACATATTGATACTCAATGATGGTCATGTCAACTGCGAGTTGCATGCTGTCCACACTCGACTCTGCAATGAGGATGTTTGAGGATGTTGATATTTGCGCAGTAATACACAACAGGTTCAAGACTCACAAGAGCACACTAGCACTACAAGGTCACACCTCATACCATGCATGACAGCCCCAAAACACAGAACTAACTATGACAGGAGGGAGAGTCTCCATACATGTCAAGGATACTGTGGTGCCAGGACAGGTAGCATACATCATACTAAGTATGGAACTGCTAAGTGAGGGCTCAGTGTCTGTTATTTGAAATGTGTATTATTACAGGTATGAGCACTTGGGTATCAGGCTAGTTATTCAACATTACGAAGGTACATGGTCTATACACTTGTGGGGGGTGGGGCTGGACCCAGCCCGTCTGACCTGTGAATGTCTGGGTACAGGCTTATAGTGCCTGCATATATGCACTGTTACCTACTGGAAGTTGTACACCTTGTTTGTTGTAGCATAGTCTACATACAGGCCTGCTGACTGTAGCTTTGTTTGTATGGATGTTTGCTTGTTATGTTTCTGAAACACTGATTCCACCTGCAGTGCAGATTTACAGTGCCTCTGTGGATCCCTAGTGACATCTGTATTGCTTACTGTACTGATGTTCATGTCTCACTTGACAGAACATCACTGTTTGTCCTGTTTGCATGTAGGTTGCCTGTAACACATTGCATATGACTTACCTCGCATTTGCTCAAGGCAGCATTCATATATGCCAGCACTAAAAAATCAGGAGCACTACACACTCACATACTCACCTTGAGTACCGTGTTCCCCATTGGCCCTATGTGTCATTAATTAGTATGGGATTCACAATGCTATGGTAGCATGTGCAAAGGTCACCTGTCAACCTACTCTCTGGTCCAGTTGGTGAATCTGTGAGTCATGTGGCAATGTTACAGCTGCCTCATGTACACAGACAACCCTCTCCCCTTCCCATACACTTACAACACATGTGAGAGATGTAACCACATAGCCAAACTGGGGGCTAAGCTCTCTTAACTCAGTATTGGGATACCCTGTCAGGTGGAGTGGGATACTACAGTGAATACAGTACCAGTCTCACATAGACCTGCCATGACCGCAATCCAATCACAGAAACATACAGGTACATTCTTGGATTCTCAGAATAGCATCCTGCCTGAGCAGCTGACACCTGTAAAGCAGACACACAAGCAAATGTTAAGCCAGAGCAGAGCATGTGCAACACATAGCTCACAAAGCCTGTGTGCCAAACAGTCACAGGCCATATGGCTTGACAACACACCTGCTACAGTTGTAATATGTACCTCTATCGTCAGGTACACTGAGGTCCTGCTCACCAGGCTGAACAAGGTGAAGGTCATGCTGAGATGCCCGACAGGCACTATGATCCACCACATAACACAAGCATACAGGTCACTCCAAGGCATGTAGAAATATGACTCAGTCATTGTACCAGTGTGTATGACCTGTGACGCACCTCCCTGGACTACATGTTAGGGGACATAGAGGGGCTCTCTGAGCTTGTGGCACAGGCTGGTATGACCCTGACCCTGACCTTGAGTAGCATCTTACCCTCACCAAGAATGCTGCCACAATATGTAGACAGGATGATCAGTTTCTACAATTACCGTATGTTTTGGTGACATTCAAAGGGGATCCAATGCCTGTCAGCGTGGGATTACATGCTGGACAAGCCACATTGCTTTGCTATGGACGGCTTGCACCTGTCACCCATGGGCCGTTGTATATTGGCAGAGGCTCTTGCTGCACACATAGTGCCTTTGTATGCAAGGCTGACATTACATAACCACCTACACAGGTATCACAAGGGATAGGACACTAATAGTAATGCTACTCAACAGCAGCAGAGTAAACCTCAAGATGCATGCAGTGGAAACTGTTCTTAGCATGGGGTACAGCAATATCCATGCAGTAAAAGACTCCTGGTACAAGGCTCCCAGGTGCACACCATCACTGCCAGGTCATACCTCATACCATGCTTGTCGTCCCCTACACATGCACCAAACCAGAACAGGGGGGATGTATCCAAAGGCACCTCAGATACACACACCCCCAGTTTGGTGGCACAGTACAAAGCATCAGAGCCTATCCATGTGCAACTAACAGTGGGTTAGACTGCCTTCAGGTTCATAGCCTGGCACACACCACCCTCCCATACCCAGGAAACCCACTTGGCCTTCCTGACAACACTGGGAATATGATGGTCTCTACAAACACCATTATATGGGTGGACTGCAACTACCCAAACATAGAGTGTGAGCATTACTCTAGCTCCAAAACCCTATCTGACAGGTTCCTAGCATTCATTCCCTGCATTGCTATGGAACAACTTGTTAACACTCCCACAAGAGGTGAAAACATGCTGCACCTGTTCATCACCAACATGTGGACTATATGCTCCAGACCAGTCGTGTATCCCTTGCTGGTGGGATGACACCATCTACAACTCACACTGTATATTCACATACCACATGCAGCCCCTGCACAGAACACCACAGTCATACAGTTGTCTAATGCATATTCCATGTATTCTCATGAGGCAGGCTTCAGACATGGGAACTATTGAAGTTCACAGGTACATATGTGTAGGTGGCACACACATACATCATGTGTGCATTGACATTACTGATATAATGTATGTCGTGCAATATTGGGAACAACACCCCACACACATGGACAAAGTGTGTGACAAAAACACACATGGCGTTTGTAGGATACAAACCCCTACCTAACTATGTTATGTCATTTGTGAGAGACTCAGTAGCAGAGTGTGCTATTTGCATTACTGGGAGGCTTTCTTTCTCCTGCTGTACTTATAGGGTGCTGAAATCATCAGTGTTTAGACAGTGGAATATGCAGCATGTGTTGTGTTGCAGTAGTTGCCAAAAGGGACATTTCTCTTACACGTGGAATTGTATACACACTACTCCTCCCCACACAGGCATACATGCACTGAGCACTTGCAGGATTCAAACTCCTATCTAACTATGTTATGACACTTGTGAGAGATGCAGTAGCAGAGCACGCTATTTGCATTACTGGGAGACTTGCTTTCTCCTGCTGTACTTATAGGGTGCTGACATCATCAGTGTTTAGACAGTGGAATATGCAGCATGTGTTGTGTTGTGCTAGTTGCCAAAAGGGACATTTCTTTTACAAGTGGAATTGCACACACACACTGAGCACTTGCAGGATTCAAGCCCCTACCTAACTATATTATGACACTTGTGAGAGATGCAGTAGCAGAGCGCGCTATTTGCATTACTGGGAGGCTTGCTTTCTCCTGCTTTACTTATAGGGTGCTGACATCATCAGTGTTTAGACAGTGGAATATGCAGCATGTGTTGTGTTGTAGTATTTGCCAAAAGGGACACTTCTCTTACACATAGAATTGTACACACACTACTCCCCCCCCCCACGCAGTCATACACACACTGAGTACTTGCAGGATTCAAACCCCTACCTAACTATGTTATGACACTTGTGAGAAACACAGTAGCAGAGCACGCTATTTGCATTACCGAGAGGCTTGCTGTCTCCTGCTGTACTTATAGGGTGCTGACATCATCAGTGTTTAGACAGTGGAATATGCAGCATGTGTTGTGTTGTACTAGTTGCCAAAAGGGACATTTCTCTTACACATGGAATTGCACACACACTACTCCCCCCCCCACAGTCACTCATACATGCACACACTGAGCACTTGCAGGATTCAAACCCCTACCTAGCTATATTATGACACTTGGGGGAGACACAGTAGCTGAGCACACTATTCAAATTGTTGAGTATCATTTCTGCTCCTGACATATGTATAGTGTGCTGACATCATTATGTATGAAGAGGTATGCACATCTGCTACTATCCATCAGTACAGGGGACAGCATATCTATGCATTAACTTTGCACAGGCACAGTGGCCTACTGTACTGTGGAGGCAGATGCCAAATACACTGTGGATAGCCTTCTGTATTCCCTAGGGACAACAGCCTAGTATTGCACTCTACGGCCATATGTTTACCTGTCAGATGCAAGTATCTGTTGCTCATATACTGTTTGTGGGTTTTTATTGCCATAGCTTTCCCTATCTCTATGAACAACTTGTGTACTGTGGAAAATGTTTGCATATGAGTGGGATCCAGTACTTTACTTATGTCTCTGTTGTAATTTCACTGTGTGCACTGGGCAGATTTCTGTATTGTGGGAGGTTCCTGTGTTAACACATACAAATGCCAGATATGTGTGTGCAACTGCTGAACTGTGACATGGCCTAAGTGTGTGAGCATGCCCAGTTCACAGTTTCTATGGCTTCTTGACTGACACATCTCATTTATCTAAGTGTGCGAGCATGCCCAGTGTGAACTTTCCTTATGTTGGGATCTGTGGTCCACCACATTTGTGTTTGTGTGTGGACGTCATCTATATTTCACATGTACAGTTGAGTGTTGGACATCAGGTTGTGTTCTTACTGCCCAACTGCTTTGTGTCTGAACCTAACAGGCATTATGCTGTGCCTGCAGGGTTGCCATGGGATAGTTTGCATGCAGTTGTCAACATCCTTTCCTACTGACCAAACAGTGTATTGTCATATAGTGTACTGGTTCAGTACTTTCACTGTGATGGACAGCATCATCGGTTTCAGTCCTATCACTGCTTGTAATATTTATAGTGAGCACACCAGACTGGTTGAGGGCCAGTTGTGCAGATATGACCATGTTGCATTTTGTTCAGATATGGACAGCATAGTACATGATTGTCCGACATTGTTAATGTATTCCGCAACTTGTGTGGACAGTGACAAACAATGGCCATGTGCCCTAGTCCATTTGTAATGCTAGTCAGAGAGTGTTTGTCCTTCAACACACATTTACTGGTGTTTGCCATGACATATGTCAAGGTTAGTGTGCTGTGCCTCTGTCTACCCGTGACATACAGATGATATCCAGGGTACACCTACCATCTCCCATCCAGTCATCATGATTCCTCTGGATGACAGTCAATGAGGGACTCCCTGGATAACCTGTACTGGGAGTTTATTCATGAGTGGAGTGAGCTTCTGGGTTATGGACCAATCGGTACAGCATGTCCTGTTTATGTCTGTGCTGGGGTTCAGGCCTGTCAGCTGCATAGGTCACCAGCATTCAGATTTTACATGGTGCCAAATGTCCATTGATACCAGCTTGGTCATGGCTTTATACATCAGGCACAGTTCACCTCCAGCCAGGCGGTATGGCACTGTGTGGAGCTGCAGTTTGTTTAATCAGGTGACACATGGCATCTGTTACAGCTCTGCGATCCTTCTGGTGGGGTATTTGTGGGGTCTTTCCAGTTGATGCAGGTGTCTGCTAAGGTACATCCCTCAAGGGCCATTGTATGCAATTGTGAGGCTGCTGATGGATGACTGCAGAGGCACATTGAACTACCCTGACCTAGCTGTGCTTACCTTCATGATTAGGTGGGTATATGGTATGTTTCTGTAACCACTACAGACACATGGTTGTCACATGCAGGATATCTATCACCTTGTGTCCCCAGGTCTCTTATTGCTCCTGATGTACTTACTGGCTTAACACCTATGTGGTAAATTCTGGCTATGTACTGTGTTTCCACAGGGGATGACTATACACTATTCTGCATTTAGCTTGTTGACATGGCTGTGGCACCACTTGTCTGTTTCTATGTGTACCTTTTGTAGGTTGCTTGTGTCAGCATGAGGGATCGATATGGTGGGCAGTTTGTAGTCTTCTGCAAACCTGTTCAGACAGAGTCCTTCCATGTTGGCCTGTACCTATGTGACATATATAGCATACAAGAGAGGTCCCAGGACCATGCCTTGTGGGATGCCAATTGTACCTGGTTTGCAGTCTGACATGGCTGCAGCATGTCTGACCAGGTCAGTTCTGTCCTTGAGCTGGTTTGCAACCCATCCACTTGGATAGGGTATTTATAGTTAGGCTGGTGAGCTTATCTGTACTGACCAACTAGGGTATTGTATGGAAGGGTTAGCAAGGTCCAGATAGGCTGTGTGATCCACATTCCCCACATCAATGGCCTTGGTGCGCATTTCACATGAGTCAGACATGTGTAAGGGGCAGGATCTGCCCTATGAAAGCCACACTGGGTAGGGTCCAATGTCTGTAGGTACCCAATCTCGTTATTCCTGGGATCCATGATCATCCTCTCCATTACTTTGCCAACCTAGATAGTCAGGGTTGAGGGGTGATAGTTTGCAGTATCCATTCAGGCACCACCTTTGTGGTGAGGGACCACTGTTGCTGTACACTGCTCTTTGGGTACATATCCTGTGGTAAGACTGATAGTGCACAGTAGTGCTATTTGGTATTCCATTCTTCTTACAGTACTTGTTGGACACAACCCAGGACACCATCTGGTACCATTGATGCTGTGTGGTGTGCTTTGTAGATGCTGGCTGTTACCTCAGCATCTGCAATGTCAGGGGGCCAGCACTCTGCTGGGATAGACATTTGGCAGTAAGGTGCTGGTGGGGAGTTTGCAAAGAATCTGTTAGGTTGGATGTTGGCAATGTGTGTGGGTTTGGCGTATTGTTTGTGATATTTGAGTACTGCAGAGCATATCTGTAGATTATCACCATGGTTCCTACCATCAGGTAGGACAGCTGTGTGATAATCCTTTGTGTCCTGCACAATTTGTATCGTCATAGGTTCATAGGTTCATACTAGGCTATCTGCCCTGGCCATGTTTGGGCATGGACAGACTGTGTGTGAGTTGCGACACCCCTTGCAATGTGCATATTATGCCCATTTAGGGTTTACTTTACTAGATGTGACACAGGGATGGCCCCCAGTGTACACCTACTATTTCCCATGCACTTCACCAGATTTCTCTTGTTGAGTATGAGTGTGGAGCTCAGCCTATCATGGACTGGGATTCTTTTCCAGAGTGTAAGGAGCCTCTAGGTTATGGATCTGTCCCTCCAGCACATCCTATTTATCTATGTGTGGAGGTTCAGATATCTCACTGTGGTGTCTCTGCTGGATTTGGGGTTTCTGCAGTGGAGCATGTCCATTCATTCTGGATTGGACATGGCCTTGTACATCAGGCATACATCGCCTCTGACTGGGCAGTATGCTTGTGAATTGGGCTGTGGTTTCTTCAGCCAGGCTGCAGATGTCAAATGTGTAGACCCTTTATCCTGTTGGTGAGGTACATTTGGGATCTTTCTAACTGCTGCAGGTGTAAGGTAAGGTACATCCGAACTGGGGGATTGTTGTCACGTATGAGCCTGATAAGGGAAGAGTATGGGGGCACAGTGACCTCTCTTGATCTACATGTGCATCCTTTCATATTAAGGGGGGCAATATAGCATGTCTTCCTGGCCACCTTGGCAATGTGAGTGTCACATGATGGGTTACCGTCCACTTGTGTCCCTAGGTCCCTGATTACTTCTTCCGTACATAATGGATTGCCACCTATGTCATACTTTGTCTGTGCCTTGTTTGGTATTTGTTGAGACATTAATACTCTGCAGTGTCTTCAGGAAGTCTGGTTGGGGTTCCTGGGTTTCTGAGTGTGGTCTGTCGCAGGATTCAAACAGGGACACAGTTTGAGCTACTGTTACTTGCCCGTGGATAGTCCATGCTGCTTCTTGCTGTGGTACCAACCTGGGTGTGTGGTTATCCTTGACAATTACTGATAGCCACACTCCTATTGTAGTGTATTCCATGTTTTCAAGCTGTAGAGCATGGTATGAGGCATAACCTGGTAGTATTAGGGTGCTCTTCTGGGCCTTGACCCAGGTTTCTGTTACAGAACAGATATTACCATTCTCCATGCTGTGGTGGGTTTGGTCTGCATGCACCTTGCAGGTTAGACTTCTGGCATTGGGTAGCATTACGTCCAGGTTGTTATCCCTTGTGCTACCTATGGTGGTGGGTTTGTGTTTCCAGCCTTACCTATTCAAGGCACAGAGGGAGTGACAACAGTCTTTGCCAGTATCCACGCAACCAGGTGTGCTGGGTGCGTGCCATCCCTAGCAGGTGGGGCATCATGTCTTGCTCAGCATGTCATCCCAGGCTGTCAGCCATTTGTTCCCCCTTGCTAACAGCAATACTTCAGCCAATTATTGTACTTAATCTTGTTGTCTTCATAGTATGGCATTATGCTTGGTGAGGGTGAGATGTTAGGCAGGGCCTTCATGTTTGCATATACTAGATGGTGTTACATTGCTTAACACATGGAAATCATGCCTCAGGTGGTGCTGCAGGGCTGCCTCTGTTGGATGCACATACTACACTCCCTGTACATGTTTGAGAGCAGGTTGTGTCATGTTAGGCGTCCCTGTTATTATATGAGTGAGTCAGAGAGGGGTATCATTCCCAGGGTTCCTACTGAGCCAGTGTATGTGCTATGCGTTGCCTCTTTGCCAAGGCCAGGGAATACTTGGCACACCTCCTTCTGCCTACTGGTGCAGGCTCAGGTTGTTCCTCCTCTGAGTCACGCTCTGCCTGTGATGGCCTCGGCAATGGTGGGGGGCTGTTTGTCCCGGCCCTATGCTGGTCCTGCTGCAGCTGTTTTCGCAGAATCATATTATGTAGCATAGCACATACCATGACAATTTGGGTACATGTAGTTGGTGAGTACTGCAAGGCTCCACCAGATGTGTCCAGGCACTGGAAATGTGACTTGAGCAGCCCAAACACATGCTCTATTACATTTCGTATTTGTGCATGTGCCTCATTATTCAGTGCGTTCTTGTTCAGGTGTGTGTGCATTTCTGATGGGTGTCATCAGCCACGGCTCCAATGCATATCCAGCATCTCCCACTAGGTGACCATGTGGGATGTCCCCAGTGGCAAATGTCTGGTACAGCTGCGTCAAATGCCAGATATGGGAATCATGGTAGCTCCCAGGGCAGCCAGCACACACATTCATTATTATGCCTTGGGCATCACACACAACCTGGCAGCTGATGGAGGGGAAGCCCTTGCGATTAATGTAGGTCCTACCCTGCTCACCGGCTGGTGCTTTGATGCGTATGTGCGTGCAGTCTATTGCACCCACTACCTCAGGATATTCTGCTATTTGATGGAAGAGACACATATTGCTGGCCAATACCTCACGGGAATTGGGGAAATATACATGCTCACTGACATGTGCTGACATGGCATCCAGGAACTGGTGCAGTACCCTGGAGGATGATGCCTGTGATATCCCCATCATATCACCAGTTGGTCTCTGGAAGGTACCTGTTGCTAGTATTCTTAGGCCAACACATACCTTGGTTTCCACTGGGATGGGTTCCCCTCTGTTGGTTCTGTGTGTGAGGCGTGGCCTGCACAGCTCAACAATTTGCTGCAGGAGGTCTCTGTCCACTCTATAGCGCTCCACTATCTCCAGCTCATGTAACCCCTGGTAGGTGACCCTGGGCCTGTACACTCTTCTCCATCTCCTCACTGTGGTTTGTCTGGCAGCATTTGCATTGTCACCACCCTCAGCAAGTCTCCCATGTCTCCTTATAACAGCTATGGCAGCCCCTAGCATGTTTGGTCTGAGTGCAGCTTTTTCAGTTTTCACTTCTACTAGCTTACTCCTGTCTTGCAGTGTCTCTTGAGAGAAACATACTGCAATGCTGTTTGCAGTGTTTAAAGTGCTGGGCTGGGCTAGTATTCTGCCTGTGTAATTGCCTGCTTCTAATTGTTTTCACCTGCTAGCTCTAACAGTATTCCCTGCTAGCTTCCTACTATTTCTTCTGCTTCCTTTTTCCTCTCTGTTTCCTCCGGGGGACGCAGCGTGCATACCAGCGGAAACACGCTCACAGTGGCTACCATGCGCGCACACATGCTTACACGGACTAGAATCTGCTTATTTGGGTTAAAACGTGCGCACACCAGCGCAAACAGGTTTCTAGAGCTTTACACAGGCTCCTACATGCTTACTCTGCCTTACATGCACGCACTCTGTCTTACTCGAGCCTCCCAGCGCGCACACGCACGCATGCACGCACAGCAAGAAACTTTGGTGTTGGCCACAGTGTACACCTTCCATTTCTTGACTTTCCCATGCTTATCTGTTGACACTCCTCTTTCTATGCTGTGTGATTGACATCTTTCACATACCACTTTGCTCCAATGAGCTTGATTTCTTCCTGACATTCCCCCCTGTGATGTCACCTATCTCCTACTCTGTTACTCCCCCTTATCTAACTCTTACACTACACGGAATGTGCTCATTTGCTATGCGACAGTGTGATTCACTATCCTACCCGTCATTTACATAGGACTGCCTACTAATGCTTAGTTACGTGTCTTACACTCAGCTTCCCCCCTTAGCAACCACTAAACTGTGGCCATGTTGTTTTCGGTCTGCTAGTCCCCACATTGCAAATCCATGCATTACATAAAATCCACATTTGTGAGTTTCAAACCTTTATTTTTATGTCTTATTTAGCGCAGCCTGTTTGCGTGGGGCTGCACTGCGTTTAAACATCGCCGATCGATGAAAAAAATAAATTATTTTATTTCATGTTTGCATCGGGTTACCGTGCCAATGGCCACATATTTGGCCATTGGCATGCTGCCTGCTACATAAGCACACTTTATTTGGAGCTGTCATGGCTCCATTGTGTTATTTGCAGTAACGTACTCAGTTGTCAACTGAGTACATTTCTGCACCTAACACGACTCTTACTCGGGCTGGTTTCAGCTTCGTGGATTGCTAATCTACCTCATTTGCATGCCTTTCGGCTGCAAGTGAGGTAATTAGCATATCCACGCCCTGCCCATGTAAGAGACGTTTTAGCTGGTGTCTTACATGGGATTTCGGGCTGGTCCTGGATCGCCATGGCTGCATGGAGTCTTACACGACTCTTAGACTCCGTGAAAGCCATCGTGAATCCTGCCCTTAGTCTTTATGTTAAGTAATCCTGATGTTTAAAATGTGTATAGCTGAATAAAATTAATGAAACAAATTAACTAATTGATTCTAAAGAAGCTCTTATGTTAAAAATAACATGTTTAAGAAATCGTTACAGTAGTGGTTTTCCCTTTTCTTTTGCATATTAATTATAATCACAACCAATTTCCCAGAATTAGGATAAAAATGAGTATTTAAACATAGTACTATGTAAATAATATCCAAAATTGATATGTCATCAAAAGATACTAGGACAACTAAGTATAATATACGTATGATATTAGTGTATTTCTACACTTATAAGAACTCAAATTAACTAAATGAGTAAATATTGATATGATTATTAATAAACAGTTTTATGCAGTTATATCAAATTTAGTAAGTAACAACAATAGAAGTAGTACTGCACATAAGCCTTTGGTATTAATGTCAACTCTCACTGGTGTTGTATAAAGATTATAACATTATGAGAGAATTAAGGGTACGCTTGTTAAATGCATCTGTATAACTAAAAGTAGTCTTATATGCCAGTTACAATTATGACTAGTGAATAGATGAGCAGCTTTCTGCTACTTAATTATTTTTGCAACTGAATCATGAACTATTATTAAAGATGTTTAATAAATCACTATATATCTTGTATAAACTTTTAAATCTATATCTTAATACCTTGTAGTGTATCTAGTTGAGATAATGACCTGTCAGTTATTGTAAGCTTCTTTGGTGTACTAGAGATCTATCTCATTTCATGAAATAGATTAAATCATTTTATCTACTATCCGGTCACTAATTTACATCAGTTTGCCTTCCTGGGCACTGATATCCCCTTTGTCTGTGATGTTCGTGTAATCATACTGAAAATTAGGCCTCTATTTGATACATTGTACATTAGTTTGCAAGTTAAGCAAGACTGTGTCCACTTCACTGACATATAATTATAAGATAAACCAATGGCTCTTCTATTTGCAAATTGTGCCATCTATTAAGCATACGTTAATTTCTGTGGTACAGAAAATAATCTGTCAATCTATAAACATAAAACAGAATCCCCATTTTTTTATAGGGAAAGAAACATCACATGTTATGTGAAATGTATTCCTATTTACTACTTCTTCTCTCCCAGATGTGTCTGATTCTAAGTATATCATGCTGTTACAGAAATTTACTGAACCTTACACTTTTTACTTCATGTCAGAACACTGACAGTAAACACAAACATAGCTCTAATCCAGGAGAGCAAGCTAGTAATGGCTTAATAATTAAACAGCTTTAGTAAATACAGATAGACATAATATTCCCCTTTTCCCTTTTCTGTAGATCCTAAAGCTCACAAACAAGTTTATCCAATGCAATTTAACTTCAATTGTGCTTAAATGTCATATATCATTTCTTGAGATGTCTATAAAACAAACATTAACATATTTGCAAAAATGCAGAACACATCTAACGTGCTTTCCACCATAAAAGAAGGGATAGGATAGTAAACCTGGTGAAAAACAGGTTAAAATGTCATCTATGTGTATTATAGCATCCTACAGACCCCCAGTTTAGAAACAAATATCCAACTATATGCATATTCTATCATCAGAGTTATAGTAGAAGGGAAAAAAAAACACCTTAAAGCTTCTCACTGCATGCTAATGTTATTTTATATGCTTAAAGAATAACAGGTTTAATAGCCATTCATCATATAGTTGTAATAAAATTGGTTCCATCAGTCACATTAACTTTCCATCTCTCTAAAGTGTGACAACCAATCAGGGAGTTACTTTCTTTTACAAGCATTTCTAATGTAAATCGAGCTGGGAGAAATATGAGAGGATGACAGGCAATTGCATATATTGCCTCGAGCTCTGAAAAAAAGCTTCACCTCCTTTAGTTATATCTGAATGATTTCCTGCTCTGCGAGCACCAATGCAGAGATTCATACTCTTTAATGTCTTTCATAGAGGATCTCCCTGTCAATCAACCCCCCCCCCCAAACAAATCCTTAGCACCCAAACTCCACATCAATAACTGTATAAGCAACTTCCCAGTTTCCATACATCTATGCACCACAAAGTGAAACGGACTCAATCAAATGCGCCAACAACTCAATTCATGACTTTATTCTGTATAATGCATGAGAAACAAGCCCATCATTTTAACTTCCAGCCATCCCGGCAATCAAAGTCCAAAAACACAAGTTTTCCAGTTTACAAAGCATCTCCGTGTCAACCCACATCTCGGACTTTCATGCAGACATCAAGCATTCATGCATCTTTTCCCTTACACTATTGCTAGCTATAGCTTTTCCTCTTGTTTTATTTTTTTTTAATAAATCAGATACACAAGGCTTACCTCATACATATGCAATCACGAACATTAGCCAAGACTTCAAGCAGTTCCCTCTACTATTATAGCACTTCAGGGAACCAAAGGGAGAGCAGAAACGAGTGAGCACAAATTGTGATGTACACGCTAGTTGAACCTCATACCACAAAGTACAATCCATCCATCAGAGCACAGAAGGAACAAAGCTAGCTAATTAGACTACATACCAATCAGGGACAAGAATCATTCAAAACATAGTTCACAACCAGACATAGTGAACCCCAAAGAAAAACAAACCCTCGCATTAGCAATTAAGATTTCACTAAGCTTCTATGACATTTTCATTTAAATAGCAGTGTATAGTGATCGCAAGTGTGAATCTTGTGTAATTTAAATCAGAAGTAGATTATTCTTTTCAATAACTCCACAATCTAGCTAGTAATTTTTCCAAGCTTAGAATATAACAGTACAAAGAAACTAAATACCAAATGCACTCGAAGCTGACTATAAGGGTTGAAGGAAGCCAAGATTAATAAAATTGTTACCCCCTTTTAAATCATGAAATATAAAATAATTTACTATTTAACTTTACTATTAAAATGATTCAATTATATTGCTCTTAATAAGTTAGAACCAACCATTTTTCATTTTCCCCATTTTGTATATGTATAAAGAAGTACACTTACATGACATACCTTATTTGATATACATTATAATACATTTGAATGAAGTCAAGTTGCAGTAGATATTTTGAGAGATCTAGAAGGGATTGCATTTTTTGATTCAGTTTTTTGTTTTTTCTTTTTGACATCAGTCCAGGAAGATTTATCAGTGACCCTCTGTTGAAAAATAATAAATTATTTCCTGTATTTTATATTAGTCTTATGGAGCTCTGAGAACCTGCTGCTTTCAGTTAGCCAATCAGGTTCTCCCCCCATATGTATTTTTATTCTGATGCACAAGGTGCATAACTAACTGAATGCTTAGTCTTTGTATTGGTGATGCTATTTTGAAACTTTGATTGATTTCTTACAGTCTTTTTACTGTTGTCATTAACAACTTGAAATCATTGATATGTTAGTGAGGCTTATTGCTCCACTTGTGATAATGTAGGGATAACCAGACTTTGGACTGCTTTTTCTGTTGTGTGTATTCTCAATGCATGAGGCATGTTAGCTGATAAATGGCAGAGATCAGATGACATAAGTTAGTCCTGTCACATAACTGATGTCACTGTTGGGCAACTCATACACCTTTTACTTAGGTACATTTTCAAGTAACAGTATGCAAGTATGTACCATACATTTGTGTTAATATCCATTTATTTTCCCGTTCCAGGTTCAACACTTACTTGATAGTCCTGTAGTTACAACTACTGTAATGCAGGGCTGACTGTGTCTAATGATAGCAGTACACAGCCATCACATGGGTAAGTAAAGTTTGTGGACATTGTCTGACATTAATTTTACGATATGTATGTGTATAGGATGAAAGCTGTACTACTTGGGTGGTCAGCGTGTGTGCTATCCATTACCTCTTGGTCAGGGTGAGACAATACTGTGCATGCCTACATCAAACAGCAGCTGATGATTCCCTCTCTGAGTCCTCACCTGCGTATGGCTGTGCTCCTTCTCCTTGGTGTTACTGTTGCAGGTGTTTCCTCAGGATAATATTGTGTAGGATAGCACAAACAGTGATAATTTTGGCATACGTACTGGGATCATACTGCAGCTGTATCTAGGCACTGAAACTGTGACTTCAGCAATCCAAACACAAACTGTATGATGTTTCTTGTTTGAGTGTGTGCCTCATTATAACATTCCTCTGTAAGTGTGTGTCCATTTCTGATGGGCATCATCAGCCATGGTTTTAGTGCATCCCCCAGTAAATGGCCTTGTGGGATATCCACCCTATGGAAAACCTCTGGTAGTCCTGTGAGTTGTACCAGATATGGGAGTCATGGTAATTGCTGGCATTGCCGGCACATACTTTCAGGATGATTTCCTTAGTATTACATATGACCTGTCAGTTAATGGAGTGGAGACCCATTTTTGTTTATGTAGACTCTTCTGTGTTCCCTCTGTGGTGTGTTGATCTCAATGTTCATACAGTGTATGGCACACAAGACTTCAGGGAAGTGTGCTATAGGGTAGAAATCCTGCATAGCTGTAGCTCTGTCCTCAGGGTGGGGTACAGGGAAAATATATATAGTCACTGGCATGCTCCTGAAAAGAACAAAGTATCAATGCCACAAATGTGTTGTGAACATTGAGAGGAGAACTTTGGCATACAATAAACATTAATGAACACTGAAGACGAAATCATGCAATAAATACTTATTCCCACAGCCACTTACTTAATTATACTTACCTCAGTGAGAGTACAATATATAGAAAGGGTAAAAACCATGGGAGCAGTAATGTTTACAAATCCCATCTGCAGCAATCAGCTGCTGCTAATCTATACAAAATGCAGCTGTACTTAAACAAACAGTGGAAGCAATAACAATCTCTCCACTGCTTGACTTAAAGACCCTACAACGCCTTCTCTACAGCACATTGATCAGAAGAATCCAATATTCAAACAGGAGAAAGTACAGAGAAAACAGATGTGTTCTCTAACAATGCAAAAATCTTCAACCAATAAAACAGCATGCTGTCAACAAATAAATAGCAGACGTTGTACTATTTCCTGACCACCATTCTCTTCCTATTGGTACAGCACCATCTTCTTAATAGGATTAAACCTAGTACCCCATAGAGCCCTGAAAATATTGACATTAACAACTAATGCTTCTTTGTTTACGACACTACAATATTTCTTCACAGCTCTGTAGAACTTCATTTTCTAAAAGTAGTTCTTTTCAAATGACCCCCCACACACACACACACACACACACACTTTTACCTGTCTAAATTATACATCTAGCAGTGTAAAAGCTGAGGTAGCAAGTGCAATGCAATCTAATGAGCCTTGTCAACCTTCTCTGTTCTATTGCTGTCACTTAAATTAGACATGACAAACCTACTTTTCCTCCTAATTATCTATATATTTCTAATAAACACACCGCATAGTTCAGCAAATATAGAGCCTGATTGCCATAGTGGTTAAGGTACATGGTTCAATCCTGACCTCTGGCTAATGCCTGTTTGGAGTTTGCATGTTCTCCTTGTGTCTCCATGGGTTTCTTCCCACCTCTGAAAAACATACTGAGTGTTTCCATCTCAAACTCACCAAAGAATGGAGCTGTGGGCAGCAGCACACAGTATCACAGACTCTACATGTTGCCATATAGGGGGAAGAGTTGTACAAGTCAACTGCTTTGGGCATCTACTGTGGTGTGCAGTAATAATAGAAGCATGACCTGTTGCAGGGCTAGCCATTTGGTCACGTTGGTTAATGTTGGCATGGCATGGGTATTTGCTAGCATACCTACTCTGACCTATTCTGGGAAGGGTTTATATGCTCCTATTAGCCAGTGTATACCTGTCATAAAGCTCAGCAACAACCCTGGGTCAATAAGCTACAGGTTACCTGGGATAGCTCTGAGTGAAAACTCAACTTGCTAAACATGAACTAAGAATTGCTACACTTCGTGTTGGTTCACTCACAGGATGGAATTTGGACATGGGTGACATGATGGTAAGGAGGAGGCTGGACATCATATGTATACTGGAGAAAAGATTGAAGAGCTGGGCAGCAAAACTACTCATGAGACAGGCAAGTGTAGGGTTTTGAGGGAGAGCCCTCATAAGGCCCTATTCATCATTTCAGCTTATGTCCTACAGTAGGATAGACAGAGTGCATTCAAACAGCAGTTAATAATAGGTGACTTGAATTAATGTGCTTATTGGGAAAGACAGAACAGGATATGAGGCCTAGGTCCACATGGGTTGGGCAACAGGAATAAGAAGGAGAGACCATTCTAGACTTCTGTCGGGCAAATGGCTTAAACCAACATGGTTCAGAAAGAAGAAACAGTCACAAGATCATGTACAAGTAGACTTCTTCCTAGTAAGAAAAGAGCACTGGGGTAGAATCAGTGCAGTTACCCCCAATGAAACAGTTGGCCCAAAGCATAATGCCACAACCAGCTACAAGTAGTGGTGGTCAGAGAAGGCTTTAAGGTCAAAAGAGACAAGTTGACTTGAGAGAATGCACACTAGTTCGAGAAATGTTTCAGGGCACTAGCACCTCAAGAAGAAGAGAAAATAGGTGAACTTAAAGAAGAATGGAAGTGCCTCAAAACAGCATGTGTAAGGACTACAGAACAGATATGCAGCCAAGCCAGATGTGGAAATATGGTATTTAAGGAAAGCTGGTGGTGGAATGCAGAAGTCCAGGAAGTCATCAAAAGAAAGAAGGAATACAGGAAAAAGTGGGAGATGGAAAAGACTAACCAGGCTTGGAAGGAATCTTGGCTGGCTAACAAGGAAGCTAAAAAAGGAGTTGCAATAGCAAGGAACAAGGCATCAGGGGCACTCTGCCAGCTTCTGGAAAAAAAGTCAGTAGATGGCACACAGAAACTCTATCAGGTTGCAAGGTAAAGACAGAAAGATAAAGAAGATAGTCAGACACCCTTCATAAGGGATGCCAGCAACAACCAGCTCATCAGTCCAGAGGAAATCAAAAGCAGATGGAAGGAGTATTTCCGGCAGCTTCTAAATGAAGAAATTCTTCCCTAGACATAGCCTATGGTGAATGAAGAGCAGGAGCCCACATAGAAGTAAGAATAGCACAAAGGAAAATAAATTTAGAGAAAGCAGCAGGCTCAAATGAGGTTTTAGTAGGTATGATAAAGATGCAGGGTGAGATAAGGGAGAAATGGGAATTGAGGGTACTCAAAACAGTGAGGAGAGAAAAGTGTATTCCAGATGACTTGAGAATAAGCATAGTAGTGTCAGTGTTCAAGATCAAAGGGGACAAACACAACTGTGGGAAGTATAGGGTTATCAAATTCTTATCAAATTGCATGAAAGTTCTGGAAAGGATGATTGATAAACAAATACGCAGAGCAGTAGAAAATAAGAGGGAGATGACCAGTTCAGATTGAGATCAGGATGCAGCACAACTGACCTGAGGTTTGCAGTGAGACAGATAGCTGAGAAGAAGCTAGAGATGAGAAACGAGTCCAACTAGGCTTTCGTAGACATGGAGAAAGAATAACAAGGCCACAAGAAAGCTGATTTGGACAGTTCTTTGGTGGTTCAAAGTACCAGAAATATTGCAAGAATTAGTGCTAGCTATGTACAAGGATCTGACGACTCAAGTACAGACAGTATGCAGTCTCTCAGGGGAGTTACCAGTGTGTGAGTGAGTGTATACCAGGGTTCAGCTCTGAGACCACTACTGTATATACTGGTGATGGATTACATTAGCAAACAGGTTGGAGTGAACCGATCAACAAACTTGCTTAATGACAGACTCTGAACAAGCACATCAGTAAAGGATATGGGGATTGGAATGCAAATGAGATGAAACTGAGTAGAGATAACATAGTTATAATGGTAGCAAATGGTGGAATTTGGAAGAAGCTGAGAATTGAGATAGAAGAGAAAATGTAGTGGAACAAGTTATCAGCTTTAGTTATCTGGGAAGAGTGGTTGAAGAGAAAATAAATCTGAATGAGTAGGTAAAAGCTCGAATCAGAGCCTTTTAGTTTAGAGTGTCAGGTGAGGTACATGACAGAATGCCAATGAAGCTGAAAAGTAAGGTGCACAAAACCATAATATAACCACTACTACTGTATGGTACAGAAACCTGGGAAGTAAAGGCATTGGAGTTAAAGAAGCTAGAGGTGATGGAGATGAAGTGCCTGAGACGGGACAAAATGCACACTATGAGACAGATGAAGAAATGGGGACATAAGAGTAGAAGCCAAAATACCTCCCAACTGAAGAAAATATCAAACAGAACAGATTATAGTGGTTTGGACATGTGCAGAAAACCAGAAGACAATCTGGTGAAGAAGATTTGGGATGGACAAGAAAAAGACAAGAGGAAATGTGGGCATCCAGCAAAGAGGTGGATAGATTGTATAAGAGAAGACCTGTGACAGTCAGGCATGAGTGTCAAAGAAGTCAGGAGAGTGGCAATGAACAGAGACAGAGAGTTGGTGACAGTTGGCATGGTACCTTCCATGTAGAAAATGAAGGAGGTTTGATGATGAATACAATATAATTTCTTTAATCAAAGGTACTGTCATATACCTCTGCTGCAGTTATGGTAAACTGCCCATCACATCCCTGCATCTGAAACATTTGAACAACTTTACTATACAGTTTTGAAAAATAGTAGACTCAGAAGGCCCCCTCTGTCTATCTGTTTTTCAAGGAAGGTCAATCACTATCAGGCAAAGTTTTGAAAATCATAGTCTCTTTATAACTGGTCAAAATACAAGTGTTGCATACCAAGCTCTTTTCAACTATCAATCTATCATGTAACACAATAATGTCTTTACTACATCTAATACTGTCAAGCATATCACTGAAGCTCTTAGCTTTCAAAACCATAGCAAGTGGCCATCAAAAGTCGTAATACAGTTTCCAAAAATCATCCATTCATCCATCCACAACTCCTTTTTCCCATTTTTTACACATGGAAATGGGGGGGAGGGGATCACTTCAACAGTGACAATCCTCTAGATCCAAGGTTTCACAACACTCAAAATTTGCATATACATAAATTAGCACCCCATGTGGTGGTGGGGGGATGAATGTGTACTTTATCTTCCTGGTACGTACAACCTAGAAAATTAGGACCCTGGTGGTGGTACAAGTTGAACACCGACATAGCTGCACCAGAAAAATGTATCCTTACTACACTGTAAAAAGATCATATAACTGTTTTCTTAGCTTACTATAGTTTACTTGGCAGAAATAGTAGTGTGTGTGTGTGTGTGTGTGGGTGTGTGTGTGTGTGTGTGTGTGTGTGTGTGTGTGTGTGTGTGTGTGTGTGTATGCATATGGGTCCCTATCAGAAGCTTGAGTTTTCAGAAACTCAAAATTTATATGGTTGAGATCATATCATCGAGTCTCCAAAAACCTCAAAACTTTTGAATATAGATTGCAGTATACTGAGGATTGGGGAATTTTCCCTTTTCCCCACTGCAGTGTGGTGATCTCAGAGATTTTATATATATATATATATATATATATATATATATATATATATATATATATATATATATATATATATGTCTATATTACATATTTGAAGTTCCATATCTTTGACTGGCATATGTTCAAACACAAATGTCCGAAGTTATGGAACTTTGAGTATGAATAAAAAAAAACAAAACAAAAGGAAAAACAAAATAAAAGAGTATATGCACTGTAGCACGACCTCGGAGTTGGTATATTTAAAGAGCGTGTGTGTGTGGGGGGTGCAGGGGGGCTTGTCCCCCTGCATATACTCTTTTATTTTCTTTTACTTTTTTTTTTTTATGTTTTTATTCATAGTCAAAGTTTCATTACTTCAGACATATGTGTTCGAACATACGTCAGTTGAAGTTACGGAACTTGGACTGTGTAATATAGACCCTATATATAATATGCAGGGGGTGCTAAGGGGTTTCCCCCTGCAAAATATAGAAAAAAGGTAGATTTTGTTGGATTTTTGAAGTCTGAGTTTTTGGAAAATCTATCATATTGTCTTGATAATATAAATTTTGAGTTTCTGAAAACTTGAGCTTCTGACATAGAACCATGTGTATAAATGTGTGTGTGTGTTGAACTATCACTAAATGCACATTTGTTTTGAGATGTAATACATTTAAGCAAAGAAGTCATTTCACTCTGAAAAATGGACCAGATTTTCCAGCATCTTTTACCAGGCTATACACAGCCTAAAGCATTCTTGCCTATCTGGGCCATTGTTAATGTGATTTCTCTATGCTCTAGAAAAAAAAAATGGGCTCATTTTAGTTCTATATAATACATAGGTCCATTTACAGTAATATTTCAAAACTATGTTACCACCTCACCAAAATATTTCTTTTAAACTCCAGTTTTTGTACAAAACTTGTTGCATTTTTCCAAAGTCCTGCTCCTATCTTAACATTATATAAGCTTTGGAATGTATTATTATTCACACAAACACATAGATATGACCATCAGTTACAGCAACTCATATCACTGTGTACACTTCAGATGTCTGCTTGTGAAGAAATGAATGAATAAATACATAAATAATGGCCCAGAACTGTATTTCAGCTCACTTCTGTCCAAAGCATACAGTGCAGTCCACTGCAACCTCCGATGCCCACGCAACCTCTTAGTTCAAGACTTAAGGACAGAGACCAACATCAACAACAGATTTTAAATATTGTTCTTGTACACTTCAAAATGACACAGTGTAACAGAATTTGCATTGACAAGCATTTTATTAAAGATATAAATTCTGAAACTCCCATAGCTTTCATTATTTAGTGACTGCAATCCACAGCAATTTGTCAGAAAAACATACCTTTTCTGAAGAACAAACCAAAAATATAAGACAAAATCAGGGAAAGATGAGAGCTATAACCTCTACACACACACACACACACACACACACACACACACATACACACACACACACACACACACACACACACACACACACACACACACACACACACACACACACACACACACAGAAATGTGCCAATCAAATCCAACCACTTGTATGAACATGTATGGCTCAGATGTTTGCATGAAATCAAATGAATGAATAAATGTATAAATAATCGTCCAGAGATGCATTTGAACTCACTGCTGTTAAAAAACATACAGTACAACCCATTGCAACCCCCACTGTCCTCTTTACATCTTAGCTGAAAAAAAAAATCACCTTGTGTAACACCTTAATTTTTTTCCCAATAACAGTACTCTAACTTTGGTGTTCTGCATAGTTCCTCCCTTGCATTTCAGGCCCATGTCCTTAAATTTATCTTGTAAAAGCTCTTCCACTCCCCTTAGTGCTGTAACTATCCCATTGTATGTTGCAAGTTGTTGTTATTGTTCTTCTTCTTCTTTCGACTTTTAGGGGTCGCCACAGTGGAACTCCGGTCCGCTAATGATTGGCAGTAGATTTTTTACAGGTGCTGAGGTGCCAGCTGGATGCCCAACCTTCAACGAAGGCGCGCCCATTCTATGCATGTCTTTCAAATGCCACTCAGCCACGGGGAGGACATGCAGACTCCACACAGAAGGTGCTCCAACCGAGAATCGAACAAGAGAACCTCTTGCTGTGATTCTGTTAAAATCCTTCCTGTTTTTGCTTTCATACAAAAAAAGTGAATTTCTGTTTCTCTATATCCAGTTCAAAATCTTTCTCTAAAAACCCAGTTTCAGAGTTTATCATCTGCCTGTGCAAACACATTCTGTCCTAACCATATACATTTGTCATTCCAGCTACATATGGAGTTTAACTATAACATCCCCATAATGGCCCCAAAAAAGTCTTGCTAAATGCAACTTTTTAATCTCGAAGTATTTTTCCCTTTATGCTCACTGAGCATTAAATCAGTATTTACATAAGAAATTGCAGTCATAGGTGGCCTTTTGATAAACTAATATGCTTTTCACACCCTCAAAAACATTTACACCATGCTCCACTTTTCTGTCTGTTCAGCCTTTATTCTTCCATGGTGATAGCAACTGATTATGATCAGAGAATCCAGTACTCATATTTTAACATCAATCCACCTACATGTTCCAGACATATAAATCTGTCTTTTCATTCATAGTCTCTCTGATACATACATATCTATATCTATCTATGTATGTCTTATTTCTTATCTATCTCTAATGCATATGATGCTGAATAAGTAAAATTGCTCTAACATCATGGTATATTTCATGTCTCTATACATTATTCATTAGGGTTCTATCTCACTGCATATTTTACAAGAAGTGCAATATCAAAGCCATCCCTGGTGAAATAAATACATCACTCACAATATGTGGTCTGAATTCTTTCTTAAAAATATCTACCATCTCAGAATGTTCTTCTGTGCCAAAAGCTCCACACATTTCACTCCAAATGCCATAGCTGCATCTCTTTCTTCTTGGTTACAAACTGTATGCTCCAGACATAAACAATGACCATCTTCATGGTTTCATGCCATTCTGTAATCCTTTTTATGCTCTATGCCTAGTCTCAAAACTTTTCACATTTATGTTTGATATCATCTACCCTGTCTAATTATGTTGTTCTTTTCATGTTTCCTTGCATTTCAGCTCTTCTTTTTTTTACTGATCCTTAGCCTCATACTAACCTTGTTCCAACCTCATCCTATCCTTCCTCATTTGGAATGGCAGTCACAATGTCTGTCTTCAAAGTTTAATGTTTGTTGTCTTTTTTTAAGGTGATCTTTAACCTTTTTATGATTCAATTTTCTGATGTACATTGAGCAATGTACTGATCTTTTTATATTTCTAGTCTGACTTTGCTTTGTATCCTATTCTACAACAATTTTAGTGTCCATGTTATTTTTATCATATTTTCCACACTGGATAGTCCATCCAAAATTGTACCTCCTGCTGGTATTTTACACATCTTGTTATACATGTCATTTTTTGAATGATTTTCCTTCCCAGTTTTCACAAAAATGTTTGTACTCAGTTTTCATTTATGCCCTGTCTTACTATGGGTGTACTTTAAAACATTGAAATTTAATTAATCAAAATTCATAAGGTTGAGACAAGGACAGTGAAACTTCAGAAAGCTGAACTCCTGGAACATTGCAATTTCACCCTGGGAAACTAAACATAGGGCCACCATGGTGAGCTTTGCCCTGTTCTCCACTGTAGTGTGATCTTGGAGTTGGCATATTTAGTTAGGGGGGTGTGGGGGTTCAGCCCCCCACATGGGATGTGTGTGGGGTGAAACTCCCCATGTTATTGGGTTTAGTTTGCTTCTGTTCATATAGTAGTCATTGGTGGTCCAGTGGTTAGTTTCCCAGAGTGAAAGTTCGATAATCCATGAGTTTGGCATTCTGAAGTTTCAGCATTGTCATCTCGATGATTTGAAAGTCGACATTCCAGTAGGTCAATGTTTTAAAGTAGACCCCTTATTACATATTTTCTTTTTTTAGTGGGGTGGGGGTGTCCCCATATGACATAAATAACTCACTCTACTTCAAAGTATTAGACATTGTAAATATGCAAAAGTTATTTATTCTGTTTCATAATTATATAATCTGTTTCTGAGATTCTAGTATATACAAGTTGCATTTTTATGTTATAATTTGTATTTATTACACAACAGTGTCAGTTTCAAAACAGGTAGCATACTCACCTATGGAGATGGATGATCAGAAAGCTGGGAGTTCTAATCCCATTACAGATAACAGGATTTATTTTTCCATTACTAATAATGCAGTACAACATTAGTGGCCTGCACTCCTGTGGTCCTTAGAATGAGGACAGAACTGAAGTGACACTAAACTGAGGTGTCTGAGCTGGTGGTTCCTCAGGTGAATGTAAGAGGTCCTATGGCAGTTGTTGAAAAGAATAAGGAAATCTCCCCAGTGTCCTTCTCAGCTGAAAAGAGGCTACTTGCTTAGTGTTACTAACCCAGCCAGCAAAGGATAAATAAATAACAATATGCTGTCCACTGATTCAGTATAAGTGCAACAGACATTGCATTGTTTATGCTATACCCATCTACAATTCTAGATAGTTTTCTTATTCCTGATTCAAGTCAAATGAACCAATGTATATGCTAGCAATACAGTGCTCTGTTTACTGAACTTCAAATATTCAATGAATACATTTGTATATTATTCATTCTTAGAGATAAAATTGTCACATCCTACCAACATTTAGAGTGATATGGTGACTGACTAGGGCTACAAAATGAAATTTCAAAACATTTCATCTTTGCAAGATAGAGAATGTAGCTCGCCTCGCACTTTAGAGCAGCTCTATAACAATGCAGTGTCTCTGTTAATTATACAGTTTCTCTGTTTATTGTTATAGAAAGTGTTACTTCTGCCACTGTAACACTATTTTTATTATATCCTCTGTGCCATGAACCAAGCACCACTTTAAATTTTTACCTTCATAATCTCTGTACCATCCTCCAGTTCTCTACAAGGAATTTGATCAGGATGTATTTACTGTACTTTGAGGAACATGACTATTTTGTGACAGGCCTTCTGTATTACTCTGCACACATTCCCTGCCATAAACTGTCACCAATACCTGTTTTCTCCATATAATTTACTGAACCTTTTCTTCTTATCTGCTGCAAATATCTTGCATTTATATATAGTCACAGAATTACACATTTACTACATATTTTTATCAACATCTATCAATGAAATTAGCCAAACCTAGCTCCATTATCTATTGCAATCCTTATATTTAAAAAAAAATCAAAAACAGTACTCCCCAAACTCTTCCTTAATAGCTATAATCTGTAATCCTGGCCTTTCAACAACATTCCAAGCCCTTATTTTAACTCAACTCTGTAAAAGAGTTTTGCCTATAGCATTCAAATCTCTCCTTTCCCTACCATTAACCCCTCCTATTTTTGCATCATTTTTAAATACCACTCCTTCTCACAGCAATCCTTTGGCACCCAACAGGTCATCTCTCTATTTTACTTCTGTTTTACCAGTCCTTTTTTCAAACCCTGAGCAATCTGCTTTTTTTTTCTTTTTTAAATCCAGAAACTTGTATTAACATTTCCAGTCTTTCTTCCCTTTCCCACCATTTTCCCACTGCCTCTACCAACACAAACAGAACAAACAGAAAGGCCAGGGTTTTCCCACTCTTTGCCTTAAACAGTTCTACAAATCCACCCCCTGGCCTGTCTCAAGTCTTCTGATCCTCCTTATACTCCCATCACATTTGCAATTGTTCTGTATCTTCTATCCCAATTTTCTAACTGTTGTTTTCTGGCCACCAGCGTTATAGTTGACCCTCGCCAATTTTCTATACTATCTTTGTAAAAATATTTACAATATATCCCCTTTTCATTCAGAAGCCTATTTTGTGAGCACCAAAACTTCCTGACAAAAGGCATCCTCCCTATTTTGTCTTTTCTTTAACCATCTCTTTTTTGACTGCACTTTCATAAACTCTGCCCTTAGTCATTCCATTGATTTATAAATCACTCCTATCCTGCCTTTCTGAATATTCCCCAGTTCTCGCTTCTCTCTCTATATATTTCCTTCCTTTTTCTGTCTTGACTCCTCTTTACTCCCACATTCTTGGATGTTTGTTTTATCTATTTTCACCAGTCATTTAAAGAATAGTCAGTTCTGCTTGCTTATCCTGTATTCCTTTATCCAATCAGATTCCTTAAATCAACAATGTCCATCCATTTCCACTTGCTTCAATGCATCTCTCATCCATTCTATTCTCCAACAATGCAAATTACAAAGCCTTCTCATCTGTTCTCAATTTCTTCCAGCTACACCAAAGGCAGTATTCTAAATGGGAGAGTTTCATTTATACCACATCCTCTTTTATGTCTTAATTCCCAGTTACTACCTCATTTATAGCCTTTCCAAGTGTATGGAATACTCCCCTTTCCTTTTTCCTTGTCTTGCTTCCAGTTTAACCCACTTCAGATCTCCTTTCTTAAAACCGCAAAGAACTAACCAGTGGAACATTTTGGCAGGAAATACGAAGAACCACAAAGCTGTAGGTAACAAAAAAACAAAAAAAAAAAAACCAAAAAGCAAAAAACAAACAAAAAACAAAAAAAACAAAATGACAGTGAAATAAATTGAATGCTTTCCTCCCTTTGAATCCAGGACTTTATCAAAAGTAGCTACTATGGTGTCAGGTGACTTTGTCTCTCATGCTCTCTCTCTCTCTCTCTCTCTCTCTCTCTGTATATATATATACACACACACACACATATATATATATATATATATATATATATATATATATATATATATATATATATATATATATATGTTCATAGGTTCATAGGTAGGTACTAGGCTATCTGCCAGAAGGCATTTATAAGTCTAGCCTGAGTGTGTCAACGTTCGCCACCCCATTGATTAATTAAATGATCCTCTGTCAAGCAAAGCCAATGAAGTGATCCCAGGGATGTATTTTCTGTTACCCATCCACTCGTCAAGGTTTCTCTTGAAGAGTGTTAGTGAGGGGCTCTGCCTGATGTAATTTGGAATTTTGTGTCTCTGTGACAGGAATCTATCCCTCAACATGTTCTAGTTATTGTTGTGGCAAGGTTTAGCTCACTAGAGCACGTGGCTCACAGTGACTTGGATTTCTTTAGGTGGAGCATGTCCATCAATTCTGAGTTAGACATGGCTTTGTAAGTTAGGCAGAGATCACCTCTGAGTAAGTGATATGCCACTGAGTACAGCCAGAGTTTTTTCAGTTGGGTTGCATCGGACATATGTGTGAGGCCAGTAATCCTCTTGGTGAGGTACTTTTGTGGGCTTTCCAGCTGTTGGACATGTCTTGTGAGGTGAATCCCAAATGGGGCATTGTACTCTATGATGGGTCTAATGAGTGACGAGTAGAGGGGCACTATAACCTCTTTATTTCTAGATGCAAACCGTTTAGTAATTAGATGGGCCACATAGAAGGGTTTCCTAACTACTTTGGCAATATGATTGTCAAAGGACAGATTACAATCTACCTGGGTCCCCAGATCTCTTATTACCTCTTCTGTATTAAGGGGGCTGCCACCTATGTGGTAATTCATGGGTGTTTTGCTTTTCCCAAATGGATGACTATGCATTTTTTGGCATTAAGCTTGAGGCCATGACCTTGAAACCAGGTGTCCATCTAAGTAAGGCCCTTTTGGAGGATGTCCGTGTCAGCTGGAGAGTCAACTATGGCTCCCAGTTTGCAGCCATCAGCGAACTTGGTTAGCCATAGTCCCCTGTGTTTGCCTGTACTTCTGAGAAGTATATGCCAAACTGTAGGGGGTCCCAGGACTGAGCCTTGTGGGACACCACTTGTGACTGGTTTAGAGTCGGACCTGGAGCCCGCTATTCTTACTGTGTGAGTTCTGTCTGTAAGCCAGTTGGCAACCCATCTCGTGACGTAGGGGTCTATGTTCAGGCTGGTGAGTTTTTCTGTAATACCAGAGTGGGGAATGGTGTTGAAAGCCTTGGTGAGGTCAAGGTAGGCTGTGTGTACCACCTTTCCCTCATCTATGGCCTTGATGACTGTCTCGAATAAGTCAACCAGGTTTAGTAGGCATGATCTGCCCTTATCAAAGCTGAACTGGGTCAGGTCAAGTGTTTGGAGGTTCCCAATGTCTTGGTTAATGAGTTCCATGATGATGCGCTCCATAGCCTTGCAGACCAGGCTAGTCAGGCTTATGGGGCGATAGTTACCAGGGTCAGTTGTAGCCCCTCCTTTGTGGAGAGGAATAACTATTGCTGTGTGCCATTCTATGAGAATGTAGCCTGTGGAGAGGCTGAGGTTGAACAGTGTGTTTAGGTGGGGGGTTAGTTTGTTCTGTAGTTCATGTAAGATGCAGCCTGGGACACCATCTGGTCCCATTGATGCTGTGTTTTTTGACTTTTGAAAGGGCTGATGTTAAGTTGTCAATCTCGCCTTCATTCTTGCTGGATGGGTTCGGAGCTGATCCTCGGCTTGACTCGGCACTTGCTAAGCTCGAGAGTCACTTTTACCAGCTCGAGGCAGCCCCATATCCCATGATGCAAGGCGGTAAGTACCCAGATCTCATTTGCCGCTTTGCTGATGAGGTACTCCTTTACCAGCTCTTGGTAAGTAATTTGTTATACAAATTTTAGTCACCCCATTCCTAATTTTTCTCTCACTTATTAGATTTTTAGTCACTTTTAGTTAGTTGTAGGGTCTTTAGCTCTAGTTTTACTGTTTCCCTAGTTGTTTTATTTAGTCGGGCCTTCAATCCCCTCCCATCCCTTCCTGTCAGGGTGTGTGTGTGGGTTTATTTTTTCCCCATTTAAGTTAAATATTTCTGAATCTGGGACTGTGTGAGTTGTGTGTTGTGTGGATATCACTATGTCCAAAGAACAGAGGGTCTCAGGCTTCAAGAAGTGTGACTCGTGCTGTCAGAAGATGTCTCTGACAGACGGTCACACTTCTTGTATCTACTGCCTGGGACCTCTCCACCTGCAGGACTCCTGTGCTATTTGTCACTCTTTCAGCCAGAGAGTCCTGCAGGAAAGGAGAAATAAATTAATATTGAGAGGACTTCTTAAACCGGAGGGCTCCCCATTTAAGTCTTCTTCGGGCAAGCCCTCTAAGACTTCCAAGGCCCAGGCTTCTGCTACTAAGCCTTCGGCCCTGGCTCCGACTCCTTTGGAGTCGAGATCGGCTCCGGCTGGAGGCGATCTTATCTTAACTAAATCTTTGGCACCGATGACTATCAGTGCCGATACTTTAACTGCCACATTGGTGTCGGCTCTGACCGGCTCCGACCACCATGTGGCTAAGGCTTCGGTGTTGGCACCGACCAGTTCCGATACCATTATTTCCTTGCCTGTATCGGCTCCGGCTGGAGCCGATACAATTTTGACCAGGCTTGGAGCCGATAAGTTGTCGGCTCCGTCTGGAACCGAGGGTTCTTCGGCTCCGATGGTTCCATCGAGGAAGCGGTCCAGGTCTCCCTCTTTGGAGCTGATACTGTCGGCTCCGACCTCTCCTCTTCTTTCGGAGTGGAGCCATTGGAGCCGATCATCAAGGTCTTCCAGGCTCTCAGACCATGATTTGGAGAGAGTGGTAAGCAGATTGTTAAAATCACAGGCACTAGCCCAAATGCTTCATAGTCTGTCTCAACAGATGACTACTGGTCCACACCCTCTTCAAGTTCCTCCTTCGACTGTCCTCCAGAGCTTGGAGCCGGAGTCTATGGGAATAGTCACTGCTACGGCTGCTGGGCAGATACCACCCCTTTCTGCTCCTTCAGCTTCTTCTCTTATCTCCTCCTCGAGACCTTCCTTGGAGGGATCCGGTGGTCGGGCTTCCCTGGTCTGCTCCGAGGGGGTGAGTGGCATCGGACCCTTGTCCGACCCCGCTCTTCCCCTTGGGGCTTTGGCCTTGGTGAGCTCGGCCCCGACAACTGCCTCGGAGCCTTCCCTTTCGGTGGGCCCGGGAGTCCCTGTTTCTTCGGAGCGGGGTCTCTCGGATCTCCCTGGGAGGGGAGCCTTTGAGGTGATGAGGAGTGTGCTGGCTCCTGGGCTCAGTCAGCAGTCTATCCCCTTAGCTCCTCCCTCTACAGTGCCTGTAGATGTCTCTTCCCACTCTCTTGCTCCCGGACCGAGAGATCCACCACCTCAGGTTTCCCCACTGGGAAGAACCCCCTCTTCCGAGGATTCTCCTGATCCGTCAGGAGATCCTCTGCGTAAGAGGACTTGTAAGTGGAAGCACTTGGACTTCCCTGAGTCTACTACTTCAGATACCGACTTAGATGATTCGGAGGGGTCCCCAAGATCCCCCTCTGAGGATGTCTCTTTTTCAGACATCTTAGAACTCCTAAAACAGAGGGGAAACTGGCCCTCCATTAATCCCTCCGAGGATGAGTCGGTATACCTAGAGGCGTTTGGATCTCGACCCTCCACCTCCTGGGTGTCTCTGCCTTTCGACCCCCTCATGGAGGTGATAGCTTGGAAGGCGTGGGCATCTCCTGATTCTGTAGAACCAGTTCCCAGGAGGTCTTCTAAATTTATAACAGCCCCTTCCGAGAAACTTTTTCTTACAAAAGGTGTCCCTGTTGATGCCATGGTGGTGGCGGCCGCCACCAAGAAGGAACTCGCAGATCCTTCCATACCAGTCCATCCTCCTAACAAGGATTCTAGGACCATGGACAGGTATGGGAAGCAGATGTTCTCCTCAGCGACCCTTGCCATGCGTTCGCTGAATTACTTATGTCACTTCACCAGACTTCAAAGAGACATCCTTAAAGAATTAGGTGAAGTAGTACAGGATCCTACAGCTGCAGGGGCTCAAGACAAGATTGCTACTCAGCTAGGAATCCTTAACTCCATAACCAACTCCTCCATGCAGCTGATTTCGTATGCAGCAGATGGAGCGAGTAGAGCTGCAGGGACAGGAGTGGCTCTCAGACGTCAGTCCTGGATGCGGCTCTGTAATTTTGCAGATCCCTTTAAGGCGTCCTTCACAAACTCTCCCTTCGATGGGTCAACATTGTTTGGTCCTCAGGTGAAGGATACGTTGACCAGGTGTGAGCAAGACGGCAAGACTCTTTCTGCCGTAGGAGTCCATTTTTCCACCCCTTCTAGGCCTTACCCTAAAGGACAGAAGGGGGGAAAGATGTGGTTCCATAAATCCCAGGGAGTCACGCCGGACACACGTGGTCAGTTTACCCCTAGAGGCAGAGGGGGTAATAATAACAGATGCCGCCCTAGGGGCAGAGGGGGTCCGCAGAACCAGGGCAGCAGAGAGCCTCGATCTGACAAGCCCTTCCAGCATCCCTGAGGTGTTGCCCGACTGTCCATCCTTGGAGGCAGTCGGGGGAAGATTATCGCTGTACCCAGAAGCCTGGCTTTCCCTTTCACAAGACAAATGGGTACAGTCGATTATATCCGAGGGTTACAAGATTCCTTTCAAGGAAAGTCCCTTCACTCACAAAAATTCCCTTCCAGATGTTCCACCCGGTCTAAGGGAAATTGCAAAATTAGAAGTATCAAAGCTTCTACAAAAAAGAGCCATTCAGCCAGTTCCAACAGACCATTCAGAGCCCGGAATCTACTCAAGGTTCTTTTTGGTTCCCAAAAAGACGGGAGATTGGAGACCAATATTGGACCTCAGCAGACTCAACAAGTCTGTGAAAAAGACAAGATTTCGGATGGTCACACTTCAATCGATTTTGCCCTTCTTGGGCAAAGACAACTGGATGTGCTCAATAGACCTTCAGGATGCGTACTATCACATAAAAATCCACAGACGCTCCAGAAGGTTTCTCCACTTCTGGCTGGGGTTCAGTCATTTTCAATTCAGAGCCCTGCCCTTTGGTCTCACTACAGCCCCCAGAGTGTTCACCAAATGCATGGCAGTGGTCACGGCTCTCCTGAGACATCAAGGATTCTAGGTGTTTCTGTATCTCGACGACTGGCTCCTCTCAGCCACCACCAGGCATCAACTTCTCCAAGCCAGAGATTACACCCTAAATCTCTGCACTCAATTAGGAATTTCGATCAACTACGAAAAATCCTCCTTATTGCCCTGCCAGTCTATTACTTTTATAGGCACAAATTTAGACACTGTTCGGATGTCAGCAACCCTCACAAGCCAGAGAATCCTAGATATCCAAAACCATGTGCGGATCATCCTTGCCAGCAGAAAGGTGCAAGTGAGACTGGTCCTAAAAGTATTGGGCCTCATGGCAGCGGCCATTACTCTTCTTCCCTTGGCCCATTTTTACATGCGTCTCCTTCAATGGATGTTGTTCACCCAATGGTCCTTCCAACAGCTTCCCATGCGTCACCAGATTCTGGTGACACAAACTTGCAAAAACCACCTTTCCTGGTGGATTTCTTCTCCCCAGCTACATCAGGTCAGACCCTTTGTTTCCCCGGCCCCGGTAGCCACAGTCACTACGGACGCCTCCCTGATCAGGTGGGGGGGTCATTATCAGGGCAGGATGGTTCATGGGACGTGGCAACTGTTCGAATACCACCTGCACATAAATGTCCTAGAAATTAGAGCAGTGCTTTTAACATTGCAAGCCCTCAACGACTTTCTTCCCTTGGGAACAATTGCAGTTCACACGGACAACATGTCCATAGTGTGGTACATCAACAAGCAGGGCGGAACCAAGTCCTACCCCTTGTGTCGAGAGGCTCTCAGACTTTGGCAATGGGTGATCTCCTCTCATCGGTTTCTGGTAGCAACGCATATCCCTGGGAAAACCAACATTTTAGCGGACAGATTGAGCAGAGCTATACTCATGCCTCACGAGTGGTCTCTCAAACAATCTATAGTGGAGGAGATTTTTCAGAAGTGGGGCCGCCCATGTTGCGATCTTTTTGCTACTCCCCAAAACAGCAAATGCCCAGCCTTCTTCTCTCTCTTCCCACTTCCGGGCCATTCCCCCAGAGACGCTCTCACCCAAGATTGGCCCCAGGGACTTCTTTATGCCTTTCCTCCCTTTCCATTGATACCTCAGGTACTCCAGAAAGCTACCGTTTTGAGAGCCAAAATGATCCTCATTGCCCCGTATTGGCCTCGACAAATTTGGTTTCCGTTCCTTCATCGTCATCTTTTAGTGCAGCCTTGGCATCTGGACCCAGTGCCAGATCTTCTGATCCACCAATCGGGTCAGCTGCATCGGTCAATTCCTTCTCTCAACCTCACAGCTTGGTTGCTCCACTTCCTTCCTTAGCCAGGCTTCCTATGATCTCTAACCCTGTTAGGGATATCATAGTGGCTTCCCTTAAATCCTGTACTAGGAGGATTTACTCTAGCAAGTGGAAACGTTTCTCCCTTTGGGTGAAATCAAGGAACATAGATCCCTTTACTGCCCCTGTTCATGCAGTTTTGGATTTTCTAGCGGAAATCTTTCACTCGGGTTCTTCAACTTCCACGGTCAAAGTTCAGTTGGCTGCAATCTCGAACTTTCATGTCAGGTTTGCAGATCACAACTTTATGTCCCACAAGCTTTGTAAAGCTTTTCTGAAAGGAGTTTTTTCTCCTCAAACCTCCTGTCAGGAGTCCTCCTCCTCAATGGGACCTAAATCTATTGCTGACATCCTTAATTCTTCCTCCCTTTGAGCCAGCTGCTTCATGCTCACTAAAGTTTCTTTCGTGGAAGACACTCTTCCTTGTCACTATTACCTCGACTAGGAGAGTGTCAGAACTTCATGCCCTCTCTGTTCGTCCCCCATGTTTGGTCTTCCACAAGGACCAAGTATCCTTGAGAACTAATCCATCCTTTTTGCCCAAGGTTGCTTCAAAAACAAATTTAAACCAATCCATTGATCTCCCTGTATTTTTCCTAACTATTCCAGCAGGTCGGAACAAAAATTACATTACCTTGATGTTCACCACCAACTCAGATATTATTTGGACAGAACAAAACAATTCAGGAAGTCTGATCAGCTCTTTCTTTCTTGTGCTGAAAATAAGAAAGGCTTCCCTGTTTCCAAAGTGACCTTGTCTAGATGGCTATCTTCCACCATTTCTGACATTTATCTACTTAGGGGCAAACAGCTGTGCTCAAAACCAAAGGCACATTCCACTAGAGGCCTAGCCACTTCTACAGCCTTTCAGGCTAGGCTACCCGTAGATACTATTTGTGCAGCAGCCACTTGGGCCACTCCTCATACCTTTGTTTCTCATTACAAATTGGATTTGACCTCCAGGGATAGAGCCAGTTTTAGTTCTACGGTTCTCAAGAGTCTGTTCTGTTGAGCCACCCAGGATAGAGGTGCTAGGGACGCGGTCCCATCCAGCAAGAATGAAGGCGAGATTGACAACTTAACATTTAGAAGTTATGTACCTACCATAACGTTCCATGTTAGTTGTCTTCTCTCGCCTTCTTTCTTGTGACCCTCCCTCCCTCCCTCCTGCCCCCTTGCCTGGACAGACCTTGATCTCCCTTGGCTCTGGTAGATTTTTGTTTCTTTGGGCACCAGTTAGTTCTAGTTTTAGTTATCTGGTTTCCCCTTTCAGCCTTTTTAGGCTTATTGCTCTACTTTCCTTAGTGGAAAGTTTTTATGCTAGGTAGTTTTCCCTCTAGGTACCAAACGAGATCTGGGTACTTACCGCCTTGCATCATGGGATATGGGGCTGCCTCAAGCTGGTAAAAGTGACTCTCGAGCTTAGCAAGTGCCAAATCGGAGCCGAGGATTGGCTCTGAACCCATCCAGCAAGAAAGAAGGCGAGAGAAGACAACTAACATGGAACGTTATGGTAGGAACATAACTTCTAATTTTCACCTGTGCATCTGTGATTTTTGGGACACTACACTTTTCCAGTATTGTTGTGGTCCTTTGTGGGGGTGAGAGGGGGGTGATGTTTGCACTGAATCTATCTGCCAGGATATTGGCAATATCAGTAGGTTCAGTATATTTTTTGCTATTTTGCACTAGTTCAGTGCATATCTGCAAGTTGCCACTTAGATTCTTAACATAGCTAAAAAGGCTTTGTGGTTATCTTTTGAATCCTTGGCTATTTTTCTTTCGAAGTTAGCCTTGGATGATTTCATGAGGGACCTTAGTTTCTTACTGATACTGATCAGGGATGTCTTTCCTTCTTGGGATTTGCTTTTTTTCTGAACTAGTTTCCTCCTTCTATTGTATAGCCTGTTTATGGCAGGGGTCCACCAAACTGGTTTCCTTCTCTTAGAGGAGTCAGTCTTGGTTTTACTGGGGATGGCACGATCCATGCATCCTTGTAGGTGCTCATAGAGTGCATTTGTAAATTTTTCTGCATCTTGGGCAACGTTATCCTTTAGCATGGGGGCTGTGAAACTTACCACCTCTGTCTTAAGTAAGGTGAAGTTTGCTTTAGAAATGTTTTTTACTTTAGTTTCCTTAGTTGGGGTGGTGGTGGGGTGTGGACATCCAGAGTGATTAGTTTATGGTCTGATCTAACCAGTGACGGGTTGACCTCCTGTGTGGAGCACCTGTGGCCCATGTTGGTGATGACCAGGTCCAATATGTTTTCACCTCTGGTAGAGGAGTTTACCAGCTGATCCAGGGCATTTGAGCTGATGAATTCCAGGAAGCGCTGGGCCTGGGAATTTGTACTCGAGTATGAATGGTAGGGTAATTGAAATCACCCAATATCAAGGTGTTCGGTAGGACCTTCATGTTTTCCAGTGTCTCCAGGAAGGTGGAGTGATGGTCCTGGGTCACGGAGGGTGATCTGTAACAGGCCACAATTTGCATTGCAGATTTGCCTGATGTTAGTTTCACATGGATGATCTCTGAGGTATCATGCTGCACCACTAACCTGGAGGTGTAGGTATCCTTGATGAATAAGGATACACCCCCTCCTTTTATGTTTCAGTCTGTGCTCTGTGGCCGAAACGTGTGGTATGAGTTGTAGCCCAGTAGTGCTGGGGTGCTCGCTGGAGCCTTGAACCAGGTTTCATTTACTACACAGATGTCGATGCTCTCCATATTGATGAGTGCTTCGAGCACCTGCATTTTGAGATTTAAACTCCTGGCGTTGAGTAGCATAACCCTCAGTTTCTTGTTAATTGTGCTGTTTATGGAGGTGGGTTTTACTTTTGAGCTTTGCCTAAAAAAGGCACTATGGGGACAGCAAGAGCCTTGGCCAGTATTCTAAAAGCCTAGAGGTGACAGGTACAAGCCGTCTCTTGCAAAGCAATGTGGCTTGTCAAACATGTCGTCCCATGCTGACAGATACTGGATCCCCTTTGAATGACACCCGAAGCTTAGCCAATTGTTGAAATTGATAATTTTTTCTTTATACTGAGGTATCATTCTTGGTGAGGGCAGGATGTTACTCAGGGTCAGGGTCATACCAGCCTGGGCTACATGATCAGAGAGCTCTTCCATGTCTCTTTTCTTGTAGTCCAGGGAGGTACCTCTCAGGTCATTCACACCAACATGAACAATGACAGAGTCATATTTGTACTTGTTCTAGAGTGACCTGAGTGCTTGTGTTATGTGGCAGATTCTGGCTCCCGACAGGCAGCTAACAGTAACCTTCTGCTTGTCCAGCCTAATGAGTGGGACGTCAGTGTGCCTGACTATAGAGTCACCTATTACTAGTGTGTTAGCTATGTTATTTCGCCTTAAGGGCTGTGATTGTGCGGCACACTGATTTTGTGTTTTATGTCTTCTCTGGTTTGTGATGGGAGGTGCAGGTTGTTTGGGTGTCTACTTTGGAGGTCTTTGATGCTTTTGCAGGTTTTTATTTAGAGCCTCCAAGTATGATTTTGTGTATTTATGTGTATTTTTTGCCAGTGCTGTTTTAGTAGGTCTGTGTGTGGCTGGAGGTGTGGTACAAATGTTAACCTTCTCCTCTTGACTGTCTGTTCCAGTCTTGGGTGGAGAAAACTTAGCTTCCAGTTTGGCTGTATAATTGCATCTCTCACATATGTTAGTGTTTTGTGGTAGGAGGAGAGGGTTGTCTGTGTACATGAGGCAGTTGTAACATTGCCTCAGGATACCCAGATTCACCAGCTGGACTGGAAAGTGCACCTGAAGTTGCCCTTTGGTCATGCCTGAATAGTAGGGTGAGCTGCTTAGTCACTTGGTTGGTGAGGAGTGAATAAAGAGCCTTGCCCTGCTGGGCAATCAGTGTCAGGGTATATTAGTGCTTGCTATTAGGTCTGAGCAAGTGCTGGGCTGTTAGATGCTTTTTGAGTGCTTAGGTTAAGAGTTAGACTAGTTTCAAGGGAAAAACTGAATAGAAAACTTAGTGCAGCTGAGAATAATTTAACCGTAGTTAACCGGCACTGCCCGGTGCGCAAAACTGTGCAAACGTGGTTTTTATAGTAGGGAAATGAAAGAGCTAGAAATTAGTCCAAAATGGCCAATAAACTACTAACTTCTGGGCTGGAACCAGTCCTCCAGGGACAGATAGGTTGCTCAAAGCTCCCCTCTCTCACAGGTGAACAGAGAAACTTCCTTCTATCCAAGTAAGGTATGGGCAACTCAGAAACTAGTATCACAGCCCTGAATTCAGCACTAGCCTGAAAACTGGACTATACTAGCTTAGAAAGGCAGGAAACAAGGAATTTATTTTTTTTTTAAAGATAAGGCCAAAACATTAAAAAATACACTTAAAACAGCTTTAAACGACTACAAACGATCAGTAAAGGCTATCACACTTTAGTGTGTAGCCTACAACAGTAAAACAAATTATTTAAACAAAAAACAACTTTTTAAAAGTGCAGGCAGTCAAATAAGTACAATATGTGAAAAAAAACAAGGTTTTAAATCAAATTAAATGCCTGGAAAATCTGTGTTTAGGCGGAAAACAGTAAGTACAGCAAGAAAATACAGAAAACTGATAATCACTCCAAAGTCTCTCTTCTAAGCTAGAAGGCTTGTATCAGTTTAAGGCTTTCTAGTGCTACCCAGTATGTTAGTTACAGGAAAGATGGGAAACAAGTGCAGATGTGGTCTTTTAAACCAGAAAGTTGAAAGAGATGGACAAACTGTCCAAATGGTCAATAAACTACAATTTCTAGGCCAAGAACCTCTCCTCTCATGGTAGACAGGCTACCTAGTACTTACCACTCCCACTGATAAGCTAGAAGGCTTTCCTCTAACACAGAAAGGCTTGCGGGGCTCAGAAGCTTACTGACAGTCCTGGATGCAGCAACACTGTATCTGGACTAGACTAGTTACAGGAAAGGCTGGAAACAGGCACAAGTGCGGCTTTCAAATATATATATATATATATATATATATATATATAGATATATATATATATATATATATATATATATATATATATATACACACACACACACACACACACACATATATATATATATATATATATATATATATATATATATATACACACATACATACTTCATCAAAATCACATGACATTCATTAATCAAATATTGCATTTGCAGTTAATATTCTGCTGAAAAGCTTAGTTAAAAGATATATATAATTACAAACAGTTGGATTTCACCAAAACACTCCATTAGTTCACATTATTTAAATCTTTAATGTTTTAAGTTTATGGAACAGTTGAACTGTCACATTCTCATTGATACCAGGGAATTCAATTACATTTAAATAACTGCTGTAATGTTTTCTTATGCTCTAAAACTAATTTCCATGGATCAACTAGTTTGCCAGTAGGTGTCCGATCAGAAATAAAAAATAGCTATTTTTTGTGGTTAACACAAATTTGAGTATGCTTGCATAATGCACCTTTTATGCTTTTATTTTTAATATCATTGCAATGCTCTTAAATTCTATTTCTAAGTAATCCCTTGGTCTTATCAACATAAGAAGCATCCTATGCTGAGCATATACATAGATAAACAACAGGTTTGGTACCACAGCTGCATTCCATGACACAAAATACTCTTTTCAAAGTGGATAAAATTCCCATGTTTTATCATTTTACTTTTCATAGAAAGGATACTGTATACCTGATTTTCCAAGAAATCTTTAATGTTTCTGCCTTTACTATAACATATTTTAAAACAATTGCTGCGTATTTTATTAATTTCCATGTTAAAGTTCTTCTTTCAGTTCTTTTTAAGAATTTCATTAATATTGGGTGCATCAGTGGAGAATGGAGTAATAAGTAAATTTTTTGTGTCAGTACAAATGGAAAGAACTAGATTTAAGGTGAAATATTTTGGATTTATATTTTGAATCTCTGAGGTTTTATATACCACTAACAGCCTCTGCCTGTAAGAAAATTCTCTGCTTCTTACAAACCATCCACCAACATCTGTAAATTCACTAAATTCACCTCCAAGACTCAACAAATCATCTCTCATAGGATAAAAAATTTAATAGGCTTCTTACCATTCAAACTTATCAACCTTCATTCATTCCCTTTCTTCGATGAGCACCTATTTTGATGTACCAGTGACAATAGCTTTAAGTGAGGTGGTCACAGTGGTTAGCATTGTTGCCTCACAACAAGAGGTTCTCTGGTTCGATCCTTGGCTGGGGTGCCTTCTGCACAGAGTCTGCATGTCCTCCCTGTGGTCACGTGGGTTTCCTCCGGGTGCTCCGGTTTCCTCCCACATGCCAAAGACATGCTGCAGGTGGATTGGACACTCTAAAATTGGCCCTAGGTGTGAGTGCATGTGTGTGTGCCTTCTGTGGAAGGTTGGGCACTGGGCTGGCAACTTAACACTGTAAAACTCCACTGCCAATCATGAGCAGACAGGTGATCCGCTGTGGTGACCTCTAACCGGGAAAAGCCAAGAGAAGAAGAAGTGACAATAGCTCTAAGTCTTAAGCAGATAATAATTACAAGGCAAATGAATCTAATGATGATTTCACTTTGCTTGTACCCACTCTCAGACTGAGACTTCCCACAAGGAGGATCAGGACAGGTAAGCCAGCAGTTAATGTGTGAATACCTATCTAATTATCCAGTTCCACACTGCTTAAATTCTAGTGGGAGTCAAATCTAGAAGTGTGGAAAGTACTATGCAATGAATCCATCTCTTTAACTTGTTATTTTACCTGTCGGCAAATATTTATATCCCTAGTTTTGGTATTTGTGGGAGAATTTGATTGATGGAGATACTAAAGATCTGGGACTATTGGGTCCCTAAGGGTTCATAAGGCAAGAAGTAACTGTACTCTCAAGGAGTCTATAAGATACTGAATATACAGATAATGCTACCGTTTGTTTCTCAGAGTGTAGGGATTTCAAGCTATTGGTTTACCTAAAACATCTGGGGGTCTTTTTAGTTGCGTGATATTTCTAGTGAGATACATCCTAAAGAAGGCATTATATTCAGTGACTGGCCTGATTAAAGCTGTTAGTTATTTCTTAGCAGTACATGATGCTGAAATGAATACCTTATTAGCAAACCTAGTTTGGGATTCTGTGAGCTGCACAATAACAAAGAGATGCTGCTCAGATTCAGATTTACATTCTGGATTTCACCTGGTCCACTTTCTCAACTTAATAAAGGGAAGTAATTTTTTATTTATATTGTTAGCATCACATGTTTAAACTGTTTGACTTCATTGTACTTCTACACTGCACTCTGATTTGTTACAGCAGGTTATCAAGTGGATGTTCCACAGAGTATATCATAACCTGTAAACTACCTAAAAATTGTTTCCCACTTTTTAAATTACTTTGTTGTGTGCAGCATTTCACTTTATTTGTTTGGGCTGCCTTGAGTTCTGGAACAGAACATAGCTGCTGCTTTGATGGAGGTTTCTTCTTCACATTTGGTTTCCTCCATGTCTTCTTTCTACATCATGGAAGTGGCTTTTTATTTATTTTATCAGTACCACTTGTGACTCAACTGTTATGCTTCATTCTGTCACTGCACTCACTGCACTCTGTTCACTTTGTCAGAGAAGGCTAAGCTGGGTGTTCCTTAGAATACATTGTAACCTGTAATCTAATTGGCTGGGGACTTGCTTGCTTGCTACTTTGAACATGTCTTTATAGTGTGTGCCATTGTGCTCTGACTAGCATTGACTTGCACAACAGTAAATAGCTGCTGTTTGTACTGATATTTATGCACCTAATTTAATCTTCTCCATTTTCCCTACATCATCAATGAAAGTGGCTTTTTTATTTTATTAGAAACACTTGTGCTTAAGACATTGACTTCAATGTATTGCTGTGCTGCACTCTTTGTGAGAGAAGGTTAATGTGCTGGTATTCAGTAGAGTACAATGTAGTCTGTAAATTGATTAGCTGGGCACTTTTTGTTACATTTTAAATCATTTTGCTGTGTGTGCCATTGTGCTTCACTATTTATGCTCCTGAGCTGTGTAGCAACAGATAGCTGCTACCTGGATTGAACTTTCTGCACTGGAAATGACCTTCTATAGTTATCCCTAGTTCATCAAGGGAAGTGCATTTGTTCAGCAGTACTTGTGGTTAACTTGTTTTGCCTCACTCTTCTGCTGTGCTGCACTTTGTCAGCCTTGTAAGAGAGAGCTTATGTGTGCAGGTGTTTCATAGAGTACATTGCAGCCTATAAACTGGTTGGCTGGGAACATGTATGTTATTTTTAAATTGTTTTGTACTACATGACATTGCATTTCACTTATATGGGCTGCTCTAAGCTCTCCATGCCACAGAGGTGGGGTGGGGTGCATTATGTAAATTCATGCTGATTGCTTTAAATGTAGACAAGGGGGATCTGCTATGTGTCAGTGAGGGTCAAGATGCCTGCATGGCATGCCTTCCTGCTTTTCCAGGGGTGTTTATATCTCCCTTACCAAGGCTTTTGTATTGTGGCTAAAGTTTTTTTCTGCATCCACCATAGTGCCTTTATTAGACAAAATCCATCTAGGGGATATTCTGACTTAGTAGATTTAATTTCAAAACACAATATAGTGATTTTACTCAGTGCCAGCAATTTTAACAAAATGACTGAACTTCAGACCATCCTGCAACTCAAGCCCATTCATATGTGTAATTATAGAGACATACATCCCAAGCAATGAAAACACTCCTTCTGTTTCGGGGTTTAATGCCTATCATGTCTTTAGGACTACTGGCAATTGTGAAGGAGAATTAGTACACACCAAGGATATCATTGAAAAAATATTTGGATCTGCTTACTGCTTCTTACTGCTTGCTCTTGCTGTGGGATTTGCTGGCTGGATTCTGCTAAAATTCAAAGTCTAGTTATATTTGCATTCACAGTCTGTCGCATACAGAAACTTGCAGAATATACACTGATGAGAGAATATACTTTGCAGCATCAACTTTAGAGAGCAGTAACCAATAACTTTTTATAATAAATCAAACGGACCAACGTTGCAGCTTAAAAGTACTGTTCCAACTTTACTTCTCATATAGTACAGATGATGTGAGAGATATACCATTTACCTCAGGACTTGTGTCCCTACCATACCTCTAACATAACTAGATTTAATACAGAGTTTTTATACATATTTTAGTTAAACACACACCCTCTTGGTTTTGGAAAGATACTGCCTTGATGACGCAAATGCTAACACATCTGTTCTTGTCCAAATGATGATAAGTAAACTGTCTTCAAGAAAATGCCTTGTGGGTTCTGTAAATGCTGATAAGTAAACTGTCTTCAAGAAAACACCTTGTGGATTAACTTTCTTAAACTTTCTTAGAAAAACATGTCCTGTTGTCCAGTGAAAGCAGATTACATTCTTGTCATGTCTGTAAGAAGTCAGTTTTCTTGATGTGTGTGTAATACACTCATAAGCAAGTTCTTTATTTTTTTAAGCCACAGTCATTTAGTATGGTTGCTAATCACATATTACTAAACTCTGTTTCTGCATTTAAGCAAGCTTTTTCTTTCAGCATATTTACAATGGAATTAATTTCAACCTTAAATTCATAATATCTAACAATTCCCTCTGTTTTTAAACATACTCAAAACATTTTATACTGATATGTATTTTTTATCACATTATATAGAAAACACAAGAAACAAACTTTTAGTCTTCTATTGATCAACATGCAATTTTACATAGTTAATACAATGATATTAAGTATCACTACCAAAACTGAATGTATTTAACAACTTTTTCTTTTGCAGACCATTCTGTGAAAATATTTTATCAGTTATGAGCTGTGTCTGCTTTAGTTTAACTTGATTAATTTATTTTTTTTTGCAATTACAGAATTTAATTTATGACTTAGAACTGTTTCATTAACTCTTTGCAACTTGTTGAATTAACTATAAGAGACAAGAACCATGTGCTACTGCAAGCATTTATACACTACTGAAAATATACAGTTTCAATGTCATTTTAACCATAACATCGTGATCATGTTTTTGAACTGCTCATTAACATCTTGGTAAAATACTGAACTGGGCTTAGATAAAAAAATATTTGAATGCAGTTATTTTACTGGGGTAAAACCAGTGATATTACAACTTGACAAATTACTTTTAAACTTATTACAATGTATTCTGTACAGTATGTATTTACACAGACTGTTTGCTATTCATGCATTGCAATCTAGCAGCTATCCTGAACCCAATTTTTTTAAAACATGGTTTTTCACACATATTCATTGCTAGACATTAATTTAATTTGTACTGAATTCTTCTGTATTTGTACATACAAAGACTATAAAGTAAATTTAGTCTAATCTTACAAATTTAATAGCATTAATATTGCCAAAAACATATTGAAATAGTGACCAATCTTGTTCAATTTTTTTACATATCTTTACTCTCTCTTGTATAGCTGTTATCAATTTTAAGCCATCTCTTGTTTTTTTAAACCATCTTTTGTATAGCTTTACAGTTTAACAGGTTGTAAATACAATTTAATACTAAACAATACAATAACAACCAGAATGATAGCTGTTAGCAACTTGTAAAATATCTTATTCTGTCAGGTTCAATCTGTTTACCAATATTTTTAATGCACTAATACCTGTTTTTTTCCTCCCCCCTAATAGAGTATTGTCAAGAAGGAATGAAATATTATTTTTTTCTTGTAGCTTTATTTCTGACCCTTGTTGTTTATTTTTTCTGTAGCTTTATTTCAGACCCTTGTTTATTTTTTTCTGTAACTTTATTTCAGACCCTTGTTGTTTATCTTTTTCTGTAGTTTTATTTTAGACCCTTGTTGTTTATTTTTTTCTGTAACTTTATTTCAGACCCTTGTGCAATACTGCTTATACAGTCAGTGTAAAACTGAGAAAATACCCCTCCCCCTGTAGTACTACAGCACTGTTTATCTGCTTTATACTGCGAGAATATAATGTATGTCAGCCCAACACTTTGGTTATACATTTATTTTATTAGGTTACCAAACTATAGACCTTTATCTCACCTTTTCTGTTGCTTTTGCTGTCTACTTCTACTAGTAGTAGTTATTTGTACCCTCCTGTATACTTTATTTAAACTGTATGTATACTATAACCCATCTGTTGGCTATACTTGATGTAACTAAGGTTTTTTTTTTTTTATTTTTTATCAGGGACATATATGCACAATTGTGATGTTTTATTATAATTACCAAATAGTGTTGCATGTGAACATTTTAACAATTATGTTTTAAATAATAAGTTTTTAGAAAAACTCAAGCCACTTGTCTAGCAGTCTTGTTTCTTATCTTATCTTTTCAACATTTCCTGTAACTATTCATCCAGTTTAGGAAGGTCTGAGCTCACATTTCAATTAACCCTTTTTAGCATTTTTCCTTTAATCATATATATTTTTTTTTTAACTTTTGATTTCAGTATTTTTTTATTTATTTAACTGTTCTGACATTCATTTTACAAAGACTGTTTGACTAATACCATCCGTGATTTTATTTCTTATTAAAATTCAGAACTTTAACTGTTTGGTGTGGTGTTACTATACAATTATAAAAACAAACACATTTATATATTTACATTATTTATATTTGCTGTTGTCTGCCTGTTATTCTTGTGTGTTGTATAAAAAGAAAATACATGCATGTCAGTCTTGTGACTTTAAATCATTATTCTTATTAACTATTTTTATTTAATTTTTATATACAAGAACTGTTTTGTTTACCCTTTGACTATGCTATGAGAATGTCAGTCATATGCTCTACTTTACTGTAGTACTGATAAATATATTGCTTTAATTGAATGGAAGTTTTAAACATTTGAGAATGATTTGTCAGATCCTACCATCCTACCATGTAAGCTTAACCATTTTCAAAACACAAACATATTATAAAATATATCTCTTTTGTACATATCAGCTGTAGTTTCCTACTCTTTCCCAATGCATGAAGGAAGTTAGTCTCTGTCAGTTCAGCTAATCTATTTTCTTCATCTTGTAACTGTTGTTTAAGGGTCTCCTCATGGTCTGCCTGATATGTCTCAGGAACCTGTTCTGCTGAATCTGAAACTCCTATGCACTTTTAAAAAAATGTTTGTATAACTTGTCTAAACTTCCTGAACTCATTGTGTCTCTTTTTTAGAAGTTTACTACATTTTTTTGTAACAAAATGTACTAAGGGTTCTATCAGTAACTGATTTGACTCACATGTGGTGACAGGACATAACTGTTTAACATCTGAATATAATGGAAACACTTTAGCCTTAGTTAATTCTTTATCATGAACAGATCTGTCTTTACAGTCTATTGTTTTATGACATGATACACAAAATGCAGTTTTTGTTGTCACACAATAAACATTTGTCATACCCCACATAGTTTTCTTTGAGATACCAGTTAAATATTGTAATACATTTGCATAATGCCTTACTATTAACCTGCCCTACTAAGGTTTTACATTTACTAATATGCTGTGTATACCAACATTGCAATTTTTTACATTTGCTTGAATTATGCATGAAAATATCCATACTGTCTAATCTAATATCCAAACTGTCTAATATCCAAACTGTCTTATAATATGCAAACTGTCCAATATCCAAACTGTCGAATAGCATCCATACAAAAAAATGTGACGTAGAAAAAAGTCTTACCAATGAGCAAGAAAACAGGTGATCAGGCTGTTTTTGCAGATGGCTGGAAATTTTTCAAAGTCACTTGAGAAGCTGGGAAAGCACAACAGGCAGTGGGCTGTTGGGCTAGTGGATATCCCCCTTTTCTTTAGCGAAATTATGGCACTGCGACTGGAACTTCTGTCTCACTCCGGATGTAGACGTCTAAAAAACTTTACTACTGCAAGCTGCATAAACTGGAATACTTCTGTTCAGAATTGACACATACATACAAATGTTAGTTACTGCAATCTAACTGAAGTAACCCTCTGCAGGGCTTACCATCACTCCCCCTGTCTTTGAATGCAGAGTGTAGGTTCAGATGCAGGCTAGCTTGCCATTGAAAAAATATGATATGGCTCTAGACACTCAGCTGGGTCGCTATTGAAAAAATATTTGGATCTCTCTGCTTACTGCTTCTTACTGCTTGCTCTTGCTGTGGGATTTGCTGGCTGGATTCTGCTAAAATTCAAAGTCTAGTTATATTTGCATTCACAGTCTGTCACATCCAGAAACTTGCAGAATATACATTGATGAGAGACTATACTTTGCAGCATCAACTTTAGAGAGCAGTAACCAATAACTTTTTATAATAAATCAAACGGACCAACGTTGCAGCTTAAAAGTACTGTTCCAACTTTGCTTCTCATATAGTACAGATGATGTGAGAGATATACCATTTACCTCAGGACTTGTGTCCCTACCATATCTCTAACATAACTAGATTTAATACAGACTTTTTATACATATTTTAGTTAAACACACACCCTCTTGGTTTTGGAAAGATACTGCCTTGATGACGCAAATGCTAACACATCTGTTCTTGTCCAAATGATGATAAGTAAACTGTCTTCAAGAAAACACCTTGTGGATTCTGTAAATGCTGATAAGTAAACTGTCTTCAAGAAAACACCTTGTGGATTAACTTTCTTAAACTTTCTTAGAAAAACATGTCCTGTTGTCCAGTGAAAGCAGATTACATTCTTGTCATGTCTGTAAGAAGTCAGTTTTCTTGATGTGTGTGTAATACACTCATAAGTAAGTTCCTTATTTTTTTAAGTCACAGTCATTTAGTATGGTTGCTAATCACATATTACTAAACTCTGTTTCTGCATTTAAGCAAGCTTTTTCTTTCAGCATATTTACAACAGAATTAATTTCAACCTTAAATTCATAATATCTAACAATCATCACCTCATAACTGATTCCTTGGGACACCACATATGAACTTGTAGATGTCTAAATCACTGCAAACAAGATTAATTATAGATTCAGTGATAGCTATAATGAGCCATCTTTGTCTCCTTCTGAACATTATTGCTATCTTAACACCTTGGCTGCAATTTCCATTACCTGTACTACTTGGAGCTTCAACTATCCACCAGTAAAGTGGCTGATGTAGGCCAGCATCATGGCATAGAGGGTAAATCCCTAAATGTAGCTCGGCCAACCTGGGTTCGATTAACATCTTTGGTATTTGAAGGATTGGCAGGGAGGAATTGGTGTGCCTGTTCCTGACAAGATGGCATTAATCTAGGCATTCCTTTTTTGAAGAAATAGTCTTTAGAAGGGAGTAGCTCTCAGACATAGCAGAAAAATGCAGGTGAGGTGGAAAATTAGGGTAGTTCATTACAACCACCCATAGTAGCAAGGATAATGTGTGGTCCCAGGATGCCCTAATGATCCTTGACTGCCCCAACCCTGGTGAAGAAAATTCAGGGAAGAGATTTAGAGAGGTGTAGGAGGGGGGCGCTGCAATGAGCTGATGGTTGGCTGTGTGAGAGGGTAGAAAATGAACTGTGTGACCAATTCTATTAATGAAGGATTGGGGCACTGCAATGAGCTGAGGGTTGGTTGTGTGAGAGGGGGGAAAATGAAATGTGTGACCAATACTGCTAATGAAGGTTGGGGGAACTGCAATGAGCTGATGGTTGGCTGTGTGAGACGGGCGAAAATGAACTGTGTGACTAATGCTGCTAATGCAGGACTGGGGCACTGCAATGAGCTGATGGTTGGCTGTGTGAGAGGGGGAAAATGAACTGTGTGACCAATACTGCTAATGACTGGCATGCCCCATGCTTTCTTGACATTATAAATGATAACTCCCTTGTACAAATAGTTAACTGCTCTTATAGGGGGACAAAAATGTCCCTGATCTTGTCCTCATAGATATGACCATTTCTTGACACCAACATAGGCATCATCTTCCTTTGTTAGCTTGCACAATAAATAAGTAAGTAGGTAAATAAACAAAGTAGCAAATAATATTAACCTCCATTAGACAGAGGTCAGCTTTCTATGCAGTGGAGTTTGCTATTGTGTAAGCTTTATGATGAAATATTTAAAAACCTTGTATGTAGCATGGTTCTGGAATTATAGATGTAAATATGAGCAAGAAATATTTGATACCTAGAGGTGTTGGAAGGATGCAACTGTGGAAGCACCAGGAAGTGTCACTCGGCTAAAATGAGGTATTCTGGACATTGTAAATGTCTTAACATGGAATCAATTTACCTTAGCCAAAGGCAGGTCTTTCTTTTTTAAACATGTTAATTTCTTTGAGAAAATCAGTGAAACAGTGGATAACATTTTCATAGTTGCTGCAGCACATGGTATATCAATCCCTTTGTCATATGGTGGATAGATAGCTACTTGTCTGAGAGATCCTTTGTGGTTGGAGTCACAGCTGCCACTTCTGAAAGCACAGCAGTTACAAGTGGTGCACCCAAAGGCTTGGAGATGGGCCCTCTCCCTTTTGGCATCTATTTCTCACAAGTTCAGCCCAACATACTGACCTATGTTTACTTAAATTTGCAGGGTGTCATTCTTCACACATCTACAGAACTACAACTGCTCCAACCTGGGTTAGACTGTTGTAATGTTTGGTTTAAGGACAATGGTTACAAACTGAATGCAAGCAGCATGTAGTGAAGTTTATTTTAGTATATATTTCCACATCATACAATATAGATGACGTACCTCTCCAATCTGTCTTGAGGGATCTAGTACTATTGTTAATAATTCCTTATCTTCTAATAATCATGTCTCCTCAGTGGTTTAGAATGCCTTTTATCTGATTCATCAAAATTCCAAATTAATCTCCCCAAGAGCCAAAGAAGCCTTAACTGCCCTTTCTTATATCTCATAACACCCATTATTGATTATGATGACCTTCTGGCATGTTTCTGTTTCAACATATCACATAACATGAGAACTCAGACATTCTTAACTAAAAACATCAATTGCCTCAAGGTCCTCAGTTATCTGGACAGACAGGCAGTTCTCTCTGTACTTGGAATCTTATAAACTCCTTTGTGGTAATCTGTGTCTAGCCTTTTGAGGCATGAAAGTTCCTATATTCCTTGACATCTTATTCTTACACAGAACATACGATCCCTCAAATACCTAGCTAAATGAGCAAAACCTTCATTAAAAGATCAATAAGATATGGCATGATATGATATTTCAACATATTCCCCACACCTGGAAGAAACTTCCACTAATGTCAAGCAGAGTTACCTCCTTCAAGGTCAACTCAGGTAACTGGATGAGCAGCCTCAAATCCTCCCCTGGTCTATCCTGTGTTGGTTGCCCTCCTTGTGAATGGAGGGAACTTTTTAATATGGCTTATTGGCTCTGTTTGTAATAATTTGTCTGGTTGTTACATATGCATCTGTGAACCAACATTATTGTGTCTGTTAACCTTTTCATCTTGCATTCATTCGTTGTCTATATTTATACCTGCACTGCATATTACTTCCTACCTTTGCATAACCCAGTAGCATCATGCTGCACTGATCTGCAACTTACAAACCCACCTAAGAGGAAACTTGCCAACCCCCTCAGAGTTTAAAGAAACTATCTCTCTAGTCATAGCATACTAATCTAATACTTACTAACTCCCCTGCTATCAAGACATTCTGAACTACTGGAGAGACATGATGCCCATTGCTGAAATTTACTGAAAAGTGGGACAACAAATACATTTTAAAACCCCTGTAATTTAAAATAATTATTTATAAGATTTTTCCCTGCTAGCATCTTCATACTAATCAGGAATTATACCCACCAATGACATCTAATAGTGTCTTTCTTGCTCACTGCCAACTGACTGAATAATGAGACCACAGTCAACTCTTACACCAAATATTACTAGCTAGATGGCATGAGACACACAGACATTGCAAAAACTGTCACATGTTTACTGACAACCTCCTATTACTATCACATACTGAATCTACATCACATAGTCATATATACTTGTTAAAATTGATGGCTATCCTCTCTCAAAGCAAATTGTCAGTATCCACCAGATGTTACTACACAAAACTACGAAACATCTGTATAGCACTCACCAAAGAATAAATGCACTTAATATTGAATCTGAAATTCAGGATGGTGCAGGTAGTGTGAGCAAGAAAGAAAACAGAGCTGTAGCCTGAGAACAGTTAGATACCAAACACATGCAAACTACTGAAAATATTCAACAAAAATTGATAGCTACAGTTTCTATATGACTTCCAGATGGTCAAAAAGAGGACAAAAGATAGAAGTAAAAGGGACAGCAAGTGTGAAATCTCACAAGAGGACAGAAATCAGTGCAGATCATCACTGGGAAAAGTAGATGGTAGTGACAGCTGAAAAAATACAAATTATCAGGTACCCTAGAGAGAGAAAAATGACCAAATGCACTATGATATTTTCAGTGGCTTCTTGTTGGAATAAATAAAAACAAACAATAGAAGGTGGGAGGAAATAGATGTTTAAGCAGATATTCAGAGGGAAAAACTAGTGTGAAAACTGCTGAAAAGGAGATTAAAAAATGATGGAGCAACAACTAAAATGTGAACAAATGTCAAAAAAAAAAAAAAAAAAAAGAAAGCAAACTGGCTAAACCTGAGGACAGGGCATTTTGAAACAGCTTGATGATTAAGTAACATAATGGATTGAAGGGAAAGATTTTAAATACTTTGTGAGAACATGTAAAGCACATGGACTGGACTCTCTTGCTGGTACTAAAACAGAAAGAGCATATACAGTAAATACTCTTAATCTGAGATTGAGAAAGCAGGCAAGATTGGTACTGATTCATCTTCTCTGTGTGGAAGATTTTCAGTCCATATATTTCTAGTTAATCACTGTATGTTAATCAGATCAGACAATAGTAGTATAAGTAGCAAACTTAAACTCGTCTTAAGTCAAAACAAAACAAAACAAAAAATAATAATAGAAAATATATAATTTTACAGCTTTACTGGGCCGGATTCACAATGGTTTGCACGGAGTCTAAGAGAAGAGTAAGACTCCATGCAGCCATCATGTCCAATGAGCGATCCAGGAACAGCCTACAGGGGCGTGCATAAGAGCTTCTAAAACAGCTCTTAAATGGACAGGGCCGGGTTATTCAAATTACCTCAATTGCAGGTGAAAAGCATGCAAATGAGGTAGATTTGCGATCCAGGAAACCTGAACCTGTCCGAGTAAGAGCAGTGTTATCTGCAGAAATGTACTCAGTTGACATCTGAGTACCATTCTGCAAATAGCAAAACGAAGCCGTGACAGCTCCAAATAAAAATTGCATCCAGTGCAGGAAGCATGCCAATGGCCAAATATATGGCCAATGGCAATGTTCCCTGATGCAATATGAAAAAAAAAATAATTTATTTTTTTTACTCCGATTTCAGATGTTTAAGCATAGCGCAGAGCCGTGCAAATGGGCTGCACTCCAAAAACCAGAAAAATGAAAATTAAAACCCACAAATGTGGATTTTATTTAAATTGTTAATTTACAATGCAAGGGAATGACAGGCTGAAGACAACATGGCCACCGAGTAGAGGTTGCTAAGGGGGGAAGCACAGTCTAAGAGATGTAACCAACCAGTAGTAGGCAATCCTATGCAAAGGAGGGTTAGGATAGTGAATCACAGGTTTACATACCAAATGAGCACAGTCAGTGGAGTGTAGGAGTAAGACAAGGGGAGTAACAGAGTAGAAGATAGGTGAGATCACGAGTGGGGTATGTATGAAAGAAGGGAAGCTCATTGGAGCAGAGCGGCATGTGTCAGCTGTCATTTACACATCACTGAAAGAGGTGTGTCAACAGGTAGGCTAGGTAAAGGCAAGAAATGGAAGGTGTATGCCATGAATAACACCAAAGTTTCTTCTGAGCGGGTATGCATGCGTGTACGCGCCTGTAATCCCGAGTAAGACAGTGTGCGCTCGTGTAAGCCTGAGTGCGCGCGTTTAAGCCAGAGTAAGCATGTATAAGGCAGTTTAAAGTGTTGTAAGCATGTTTGCGCTGGTGTGTGTGCGTTTTAACCCGAATAAGCAAGTTGTAGTCCGTGTAAGCATGTGTGTATGCTTGTGAGCTGCTGTGAGCGTGTTTGCACTTGTCTGCACGGCGCTGCCCCCCTGAGGAAACTGAAAGGAAATAGGAAGCACAACAAATAGTAGGAAGCTACCAGGGAGTACTAGCAGAGCTAGCAGGTGAAAACAATCAGAATCAGGCAATTACACAGGCAGTACACTAGCCCAGCTCAGCCTAGCACTTAAAACTCTGTAAACAACAGTACATAATGTTTCTCACAAGAGACACTGCAGTAAGCTAATAGAAGTGAAAACTGAAAAAAGCTTTACTGAGACAAAGAAATGTTAGGGGCTGCCATTGCTGTTATAAGGCAACATATGCAACATGCTGAGGGTGGTGACAATGAAAATGCTGCTGGACAACCCACAGTGAGGAGATGGAGAAGAGTGTACAGGCCCAGGGTAACCTACCAGGGGCTACATGAGCTGGAGATAGTGGAGAGCTATACAGTTGACAGAGACCTCCTGCAGCAAATTGTTGAGCTGTGCAGGCCATGCCTCACACACAGAACCAACACAGGGGAACCCATCCCAGTGGAAACCAAGGTATGTGTTGGCCTAAGAATATTAGCAACAGGTACCTTCCAGAGACCAACTGGTGATATGATGGGGATATCACAGGCATCAGCATCCAGGGTACTGCACCAGTTCCTGGATGCCATGTCAGCACATGTCAGTGATCATGTATATTTCCCCAATTCCTGTGAGGTATTGGCCAGCAATATGTGCCTCTTCCAGCAAATAGCGGAATACCCTGAGGTAGTGGGTGCAATAGACTGCAGGCACATACGCATCAAAGCACCAGCCAGTGAGTGGGGTAGGGTCTACTTCAACCACAAGGGCTTCCCCTCCATCAACTGCCAGGTTGTGTGTGATGCCCAGGGCATAATACTGAATGTGTGTGCTGGCTGCCCTGGAAGCTACCATGATTCCCATATCTGGCATCTGACACAGCTGTACCAGACATTTGCCAATGGGGACATCCCACATGGTCACCTAGTGGGGGATGCTGGCTATGCACTGGAGCCGTGGCTGATGACACCCATCAGAAACGCACACACACCTGAACAGGAACGCCATAATGAGGCACACGCACAAACATGAAATGTAATAGAGCGTGTGTTTGGGCTGCTCAAGTCACGGTTCCGGTGCCTGGACACATCTGGTGGAGCCTTGCAGTACTCACCAACTACATATACCCAAATTGTCATGGTATGTGCTATGCTACATAATATGATCCTGAGAAAACAGCTGCAGCAGGACCAGAATAGGCCTGGGCCAAACAGCCCCCCACCATTGCCAAGGTCATCACAGGCAGACCGTGACTCAGAGGAGGAACAACCTGAGCCTGCCCCAGTAGGCAGACGGAGGCATGCCCAGTATGCTTTGGCCTTGGCAAAGAGGAAATGCATAGCACATACACTGGCTCAGTAAGAACTCTGGAAATGATACCTCTCTCTGACTTGCACATATAGTAAAAGGGATGCCTAAGTTGACACTACCTGCTTTCAAACATGTACAGGGAGTATAGTATGTGCATCCGACATAGGCAGCCCTGCAGCACCACCTGAGGTATGATTGCCATGTGTTAAGCAATGTAAAGCAGTGCTAAACAGAATTTACTACCATGTAGTATATGCAAACAGAATCGCACACACCAACTAGTGCAACTGTGGTCAATGTTGAGTAATATTGGGCAACGTCCAGCAAAACTGGTGAATATTTAGCAATGTTGGACAAGCTTGGTCTAAGTAGGGCATAGCTGAACAAAAGCCAACATTCTCATATTTGCTTAACTGGCCCTTAAGCAGTCTGGTCTGCTCAGTATGAAAATATAAAGCAGTGATGAGCCTCGAACCCAGGATACTGTGCACTATAGTTAAAGTACTGAACCACTAAACCATGACAGTATTGCAGTGGTCAGTCAATGTGAAGGAATGTTGATAAGTCTATGCAAAGTATCTCATGGAAACCCTGCAGGCACAGCATAATCCCTGTTGAGTTATGACACAAAGGTGAGTCCTGCAGTAAGAACAGAACTTGACTTCCAACACACACACGCACAGTATAAATGTTAATATTGGTCATGTTCACACACATCCACAAATGTAGTGGACCTCAGATCGCAACATACTGAAAGGTCACACTGGTCATGCTCACAGACTTGAATAAATGAGACAAATGTCAGGCAGCAAAACATGGAAAGCCTGAACTGGGCATGCTCACACACTTAGGCCATGTCTGAGTACAGCAGTGGACCACACATTTCTGGCAGTTGCATGTGTTAACCCAGCTACCTCTCACTATCCAGCAATCCACCCTGTGCACACAGATACATGACAACAGGCACATATATAATATAGTGGAACCCTGTCATAATCAAATATGTTCTGCAGATACCTAAGTTGTTCATAGACACTGAGAAAGCAAAGTCGATAAAGAACAGTATCAGCAATAAATATTGTGCATCCCGAACATAAGCATAGGTTCAGAGGTCGATACCAGACTATCTGCCCTAAGGCATGTATAAGCCTAGCCAGAGTGTGTTTGGCTTTTGCAACCCTGTCAGATTACTACACTCTGCCAGTGAATAGTAGGTCACACAAGATAGCCCATGTACTTCTAGGCTAGTGTGCCTCTGTCTAGCAGGGATACAGAAGATATCCCAGGGGTAAACATATGATCACCCATACAGCCGTCAAGATGTCCCTTGTAGTTGGTCAGTGGGTGGCTTTGCCTATGTGAAACTGTGATCACAATCCAGAGTGGGTGGAGGCCCTGGGATAAAAATCTGTCCCTCCAGCATGTCCTATTAACATCTGTGCTGAGGTATGTGCCCCTGGAGTGTGTAGCTCCAAGGAAGTCGGATATCCTGAGGTGGAGCATGTCCAGTAATTCTGGGTTGGGTATTTCTGTAAACAACAGGCACACATCATATCCGAGTAGGTGGTAAGTGGCTGGAGTTACTGCATCCAAACTGTGCAGGTCATCCATGTGAGTCCCTACATCTGCTTGGTGAGGAACTTCTGTGGCCAGTACAGTTGCTGCAGGTGTTGGGTAAGGTACACCCCAAATGTGGCATTGTAACCAAGCATGGTTGTGATGAGTATAGGGTCACAATGACCTCACTCGATCTAGATGTGAAACCATATGGGATAAGGTGGCTTATATAGAAGGTCTGTCCAACCACTTTGGCAACATGAATGTCATAGGTGACAGTACAACCAAGTCATGTCCCCAATCACCTAACAACTCCTACCGTATGTAATGGAGTACTACCTATGTGGTAATGTGTGAGCATGTTGCTATTCCCAAAGGGGATGACTATACAACTAATGGCATTTAGCTGTAGGCCATGGCTCAGGCACCAGTCATCCATCTCTGTGAGACCCTGTTTGAGTGTGCATGTGGCAGCTGGAGAGTTGATCATGGCACCCAGTTTGCAGTCAAGTGCAAACATGGTCAGCCATATTCCCCCTGTGGTAGCCTGTACGTCAGACAAATATATACTGAACAAGAGAGGTCCCAGGACCGAGCAGTGTGGGATGCCACGTGTAACTGGTGTGTAGTCAGGCATGGCACCTGCAATTCTGACCATGTGGGTGCTATCCCTGATCCAGGTAGCAATCCATCATGTGAGATATGTGTCCATATCGATGCTGGTGAGCCTATGCATAATGGCCCAGTGGGTTATTGTGTGGAAGGGGTTTGCAAGGTTCAGGTAGGATGTGTGGACAACTGTCCCTATGTCGATGGACCTGTTAACCGTCTAAAGAATACAAACATGTTCAAGAGGCAAGATCTGCCCACAACAATGCTGAAATGTGTAGGACACAGTGTCTGTAGGTTCCCAATGTCTATGTGTAAGAGACCCATAACAATACACTCCATAGTTTTGCAGAACAGGCTAGTTAGGCTTATAGGGCAATATTGTCTGTGGTCCATTGTGGCACCAACTCTGTGTAGTGGGACCACTGTCGCTGTACGCCATTCCGTGGGTACATATCCTGTAGTAACTCTGATATTGCACAGTGATGTAATGTGAGGGTTACGTTTGTCATGAAGCTCGTGTAAGATGCATGCTGGGACACCATCTGGTCCCATTGATGCTGTGATGTATGCTTTGAGGAGGGCAGCACACACCTGTTACTGTGTGATGTCAGGGAGGTTACACTCTGTTGGGATGGATAGTTGCTCCCTAGGGGGGATGGGGGGGAGACATCTGCACTGAACCTGTTTGCCAGGATGTTGGCAATGCCAGTGGGTTCAGGGTAAGTTTAGTCAGTATGCAGTAACTCACAGCATATCAGTGAGTGTCCACCCAGGTTCCTGACATAACTAAAGAAGGCCTTGTGATAGTCCTACATGTCTGGTGCAATTGTCCGTGAGAAGCAGCTCTTAGATAAGTTCATGAGTGATCGTAGCTGTCTGCTAGTACAGATCACAGATGCTTTCCCTGTCTGGGATTGTGCTCTATCATGTAGTAGCTTCCTCCTGACATTGTACAGCTTATTAATGGCTGGGGTTTACCAGACAGGTCCCCTGCCATTGGAGGAGTGAGTCCTGTTGTTATTTGAGATAGCACAATCCATGCAGTCCACTAGGTGTCCATAGAATGTGTATGTAAAGGATTCAGCAGTCGGAGCCGTATTTGCCACTGTCTCAGGGTCTCTGAAGGATACCACCTTGCTTTGGTGAAGTGAGACATTGGATCATGAGAAGTTCACCAAGATTACCCAGGATGGGTGTGTGGAGGGTATATGTATGTCCAGTGAGATATATGTATGTTCTGACCTTACCAATGAGGGGTATATCACTGGTGTGGAACACAGAGTCCCCATGTTGGTGATGATCAGGTCCAATATGTATTCCCCCTTGTGGCTGTGGTGACTGGTTGTGCCATAGCATATGAATTTACAAATTGTAGTGACTGTAGGGCGAGGGTGTTGGGGCTTGAGTAGTATCCCCAGTTGATATTTGTGCATTTGAAGTCACCCAATATAATGGTGTTTGTGGAGACCTTCATATTCTCCACTGTTCCCAGGAATACTGAGTGTGGTTCCTGAGTATGGGAGGGTGGTCAGTAGCAGGCAACAAACTGAAAGGCAGTTTTGCACAATGGTAGTTGTATATGTATGGTCTGTGATGCTTTGTGTAGTGCTACTAACCCGAAGGTGTGTGTATCTGTGATGTATATGGATACTCCCCGTAGTTGTGTTGTCCATTCCATGTCCTGTGGTCAGAAAGCATGGTATGAAACATAACCTGGTAGTGCTGGTGTGCATATGTGAGCCTGAACTAGGCATCTGTTAGTGCACAGATATTGCTAGCCTCCATACTGAGGAGAGTCCTGAGTCACCGCAATATGAGGGTAACACATCTGGTGTTGAGCAGCATTACCCTTAGTGTCATTTAACCTGTAATGTCTATGGAGGTGGGTTTGTCTTTTGAGCCCTGATCAACAAATGCACTATGGTGGTAGCAAGAGCCTTAGCCAGCATTCAAAGGTCCAAGGATGACAGGTGCAAGCTGTCCATAGTGAAGCTACGTGGCATGTCGAGCATGTCACCACAGGCTGACAGACACTGTATCCCCTATGTATGACACCAATTTGTTAGCCAACTGTTAAACGTGATATGTTTGTCTGTGTACTGTGACATCATAATTGGTGGGTGTAAGATGCTAGACAAGGTCAGGGTCATACTGGCCTGGGCTACATGATCAGAGTGTTCCTCCGTGTACCATGTCATGTGGTCCAGGGAGTAATGTCTGAGGTTTTACGCACCAGCATGGACAATGATAGTGCCAGTCCTGTACTTGCTTTGGAGTGATCTGACTGCATGTGTTATGTGGCAGATCCTGGCACCTGACAGACAGCCCAAAGTGACTATTCCCATGTTTGGGCTGGTGAGTGGTACATCAGTGTGTCTGACAATAAGTGTTGCCTATTACAAGTGTATTAGCTGTGTTGTCCAGCCCGAAGGGCAGTGACTGTGTGGCACACTGACATTGTGAACTATGTGATATGTGGGTATTGTAGTGGGGTAGCAGTTGTGTGTGTGCCTGCTGTGGAGGTCTCTGCTGCTTAGACAGAGTTAATTCACAGCATCCGAGTATGTCTATGTGTGATAATGTGGTTTGAGTGCTGTTGCCAGAGGATATGTGAGACTGATATGTGGTATGTGTGGTTACCTTCACCACCTGATAGACTGTGCCAGTCATGGGTCGAGAGAGTTCAGCACCCTGTATGTCTCTATAAGTGCATCTCACACATATATCTGAGTTTGTCGGGAGGAGGAGAGGGTTGTCTGTGTACATGAGGCATATGTGACATTGTGTCAACATCACAATATTCACCAGCTGGACTGGAGAGTACACACAAAACCGACCCCTGGACATGCCGGGATATTATGATGACATACGCTGTAGCCAGATCACAAAGGATCAGTAGGGTGTTAAAAGTGTGTAAAAGAGTATAACAGGGATTAGTGCTCAGGTTCATTGGTGTTCTGTAAAGAGTAGCTGAGAAGGAGTCCAGACTGAATCATGACACTTCCGACAGCTATGTCATATATAGCAATGTACACCCATGTATGTCCTGAGTCAGAGCCAACTGTACCTGACTGACAATGCCGACATCCTGACAGACAGGCCCATATATACAGACCCACCTCCCACTGACGATAGTCCATACCATCATACCAGGAGATATCACATGTAGAATGGATGAACAGCTACCCCCAATGCCAACATATGGCACTCCACACAAGTGTTGGTGCACAACACACCATGGGAAGTACAGTCCAGTATGCCTATGAAGTCTGATCTCCAAGGCCATGGGGTCCATCATTGTTGAAGTCATAAACAGAGCTATTGGAAGCTGACATACATACAACCCTACTAACTGTGGTATGTTCATGTGCCGGATAATGGTTCCCAAACATGCTAGACTGTTTGCAAGGCAGCCACCCAGGACATACATCACTGAACATAGCTACACATGTCAAACATAGACTTTGAAAAGCCCTTTATCAACATCCCTGACACATGTAGTACCCACAAAACCAACAAGCTGTGCATAAATATGTGTTGACATATGAAGGAATGCCAATGTGTCCACAGATAGATCACACAAGGTAAGGATTATGAGTTCCTGTTCAAGCTGTTGACACCTGACGACCCACATGGACCATTCCTGGAATGGCATAAAACAAAGTGTACACACATTACCATGTCCAGTCTGATGATGCCACCATCCTATAAATACAGCAGGAGAAAAGAAGCAAGCCAGTAAAGCAAATAGCGTGCTGTGTTAATGCGTCTCTCTCTCTAGTATCATAACATAGTTAGGTAGGGGTTTGAATCCTGCAAACAGTGAGTGTGTGTGTATGTGTGCAAATGTCTTTGAAAGGAGTGCCCTTTTTGGAGACTGGAAAAACACTAATAGAGGTACATTCCTCTTTGGAAAGACTGATGATGTCACTATCCTACAAATACATACGGAGAAGGGAAACCACCCAGTAAAGCAAATAACGTGCCGTGTTAATGTATCTTTCTCTAGTATCATAACATAGTTAGGTAGGGGTTTGAATCCTGCAAACACTGACTGTGTTTGGTGGGAGTGTGTGCATGTGTGCAATTGTCTTTGAAAGGAGTGCCCTTTTTGGAGACTGGGAAAACACACTAAAAGAGGCACATTCCTCTTTGGAAAGACTGATGATGTCACCATCCTACAAATACAGATGGAGAAGGGAAACCACCCACTTAAGCAAATAGCATGCTGTATTAATACATCTCTTTCTAGTATCATAACATAGTCAGGGTTTGAATCCTGTAAATGCTGACTGTGTGTGTGTGTGTGGGGAGTGTGTATGTGTGCAATTGTCTTTGAAAGGAGTGCCCTTTTTGGAGACTGGGAAAACACAGTAAAAGAGTTACATTCCTCTTTGGAAAGACTGATGATGTCACCATCCTACAAATACAGATGGAGAAGGGAAACCACCCAGTAATACAAATAGCATACCGTGTTAATGCATCTTTCGATCTCCAGTATCATAACATAGTTAGGTAGGGGTTTGAATCCTACAAATGCTGACTGTGTGTGTGTGTGTGGGGGGGGGGGGTTGTATTTATGTGTGCAATTGTCTTTGAAAGGAGTGCCCTTTTTGGAGACTGGGAAAACACACTAAAAGAGGTGCATTCCTCTTTGGAAAGACTGATGATGTCACCATCCTACAAATACAGATGGAGAAGGGAACCACCCAGCAAAGCAAATAGCGCGCTGTGTTAATGCATCTCTCTCTAGTATCAGAACATAGGTAGGTAGGGTTTAGAATCCTGCAAACACTGACTGTGTGTGTGTCAATGCGGTGTGGGTTTTGCTTTTACTATGGTATGACATATTATGATTACAACCGTAAGTGCATTGCAGACATCAGGTATCTGCATGGCAAATATATATGTGTACATGTCCCCTCAATCAGTACATAGGTGTGAAGACTGCATACTACATAAATACATTTGTTTCCATTGACAGGTTGGGCCACTGCTTCTCAGATCGTAGGTCACATTTGTATGTATAGGACAAGGCCGTCCACTGTCGTGATCTGTGGCCAAGTTCATCTGTGCCACACACACCCATGACAGTTACTTAAGAGTTGTGTGAGTGAGGGTATATGCCTGGGGTATATGTCAGACATGTTCATACACAACAATGACTGCCAATAATGGACAGTCTTTATATGTGTACAGCTGCCTTGTGGATATGCATTCAGGCCTCTAATGTCTTATGTGATACACCTTGGGACTCCACAATACCTATGGATCTGTGGATACCAAGGGACACATGACACAACATGAGGCTGTATGTACACATTGGTACCCAACATATATGTTGAGGGCTACCACCTGTGTGGTACTGATGGGATAGTATGTATAGTACATGTGGATGACTATGTCATACTCGGCTTACTGCTATACAGCATGTATCAGACAACAGGTATCTGTCTGTATGATACCCTTGTGTAGGATATGTGTCCCATCCAGGGAATGCATTGTAGGCCAATACATGCATTTCCAGATTTGGATGGACACATCCCTAGTGTATTTGCATGTACCTAAGGGGGCTATATGCCAAACAGGTTTGGTCACAGGAATGGGTGGCGGTCAGTACAACTGGTTAGTGTTATAGTGAAGCACCGGAAGGATCCAACTGTTACTGAGTTCCCTACGACTGTGCGTCATTTGTCAGGACATCATCCAATGATTGCTTATAGTCATGCTGTTGAGGTTGTGTAGAATACCAGACCGCAAATCACTGACAGATACTAACGGTACCACCCACAGCATAGTGTCAACCAATATCATACACACATGTCTACCTATGTTAGTACATAACTGTAGTAGAATGCATACTGGCCATTGAAAGATACTATGAGATGTTAGCAATGTGTACAACAGGGTATGCCACACGCCCCATGTGTCCACTATGCACGTACATGCAGACAGTGTGCACCCACTATGTTCACAGATGTACACTTGCTAATTTGTACTGCACACACCACACACATACTTTCCACTCACTAACACATGCTGGCAACACATTACACTTCAGCCAAGTGGCACATGGGTGGACAATACATACTCAGACCTAACAGTGGTGTAAACAATGCTACACTGACAATCAGAGCTTTGATGCATAATGTCTGCTCAGATATACCTACAAGGATGTCATTACACTTTCCTGTTGACAACTTGCTAATATTGCTACACTGCTATAGTGTTCACCCTGTGCATCAGCACCATGTTAGCCTGTTCCTCCGTCAATGTTACAGATGACAGGAGGTGACTCAGGTATCATCCTATGCACAGGGCATTTTGTTGTTTGCCAGAGCCTGACATTGACCCATCCAATCGACATGTCTGTGTGTGTGTGTGTGTGTGTGTGTGTGTGTGTGTGTGTGTGTGTGTGTGTGTGTGAGAGGGACAACAGTACAGCATGGGCCAATGTTGATGTAATGTGTGTGTGTATGTGTGAGCCCTAGTTGTTTGGTTAATGTGTGTGTGGTGTGTCTGCATGCACACAGCTCCACCATGTGGCTGCCATATACGGTAGTTTGTGGGACAGCCACAGACTGTACCTGCTAGGCTGTACAGATCACTATCTCTGGCCATGGACACAGTACCTGTGCCTGGCAGGGGTGCTATGGACAGTATCAGGTACCAACCCTGACTGGGTACTGTCATCAGAGGCAGAGGTATGATGACTGGGCCCATGTCCCTGCTGGGACTGACCAGAGCCATGTGCACGTGGTCTACCGGGATGGTCAATGGACAGGCCAGCCCCAGCATTGCTGGGGCTGGTACTGCCACTACAGGAGCGGCTGTGAACTCTGGGCCATCCCCGACCACTGCCAGCTGTTGCTGTTGCTGGCATGCGTCCGCGTCGACGTTGCAACCATCCAGCATGGTCCTGGCTTATGGAGGACATATTGTGGAGAGCATCTAATGTCTCCCCCTGACGTCTATCAATGACCTTGGTGTAAGTCTGGATGGCACCGGCAAGGTCGCGGATGCTGTCATTGATAGCGGTGTAATGTGCCCTCTGCGCCCTAAGTCCCTGCCTGGTGTACCGTTCCATACATGCCTGAGCCTGCATTACAGCCCGGAACATACTGGATGTTGTAAGACCTGTGAGGGCACGCCTGCCAGGGGCAATACGACCAGTGGTGCTCCCCCGAGAACCCCTGGACCTCCGCCTATGTGGTACCATTCCAGGAAAATGGCTATGGCTACTGTGAGGGGATAAACCAATGAATGAAGCAAGCACAAACTGAGAAACTGGAAAACAGATCCAATGCAGTAGACGGTATAAATGATGCTACACGGCAGCCACAGGACAAAAGAATTTATTAGTTAAGCGCTTTTCGTCTGCAATAATATGCAGACTTCCTCAGACCTGAGGAAGTCTGCATATTATTGCAGACGAAAAGCGCTTAACTAATAAATTCTTTTGTCCTGTGGCTGCCGTTTAGCATCATTTATACCGTCTACTGCATTGGATCTACTGTGAGGGGATGCAAGGGCCATGGGTACCATACTCTCTTGGTCAATGCCAACTGTATGCTGTCTCTCGCCTATGGCCATTGGTGGTGAGGGATGTATTGGCAGTATGAGTGTGTGCAAAGATGGGGTTGAACGCTGCGTACTGTCGATTTCCGGACCAATGACAGACCCTGTCAAATCTTCCTGTGCCAAAATACATGTCTCATCATCACCACTATTCGTGGCAGTGGCTTCAAGTTCCCTGCTGCTTTCGGCCACTCCTAACTCAGCACCTGTGAGAGGAAGACAGGAAACACACTTTACGGTCTGCACATGAACACATGCACACATGCACACATGAACACATGAACACATGCACATCTGCACACATGCACACATGAACACATGCACATGCACACATGCACACATGAACACATGCACATATGAACACATGCACACATGCACACATGAACACGTGCACACATGAACACATGAACATTAATACACTCCTCACTACAGCACATACACACACACACCAGCAATCCACCACATACTCTATAGTGGGTGAAGGTGGGTGTCAGTATCACAAGGTAAACAGTCACCACACACGTGTCAGCTTGCAGAATATGTGTTGCACAAGACCATGCAGTGCAAGTGTAGATGCCCCTATTTAATGGCAGCATACATGGCTCTGATGCAACTGTGTAGTTGTTCAGTGATTGGCTACACCCTGGAACACAATGCGTACATGGACACAACATTGCTGTGCAGGTATTATCAGCCCTGCAATGCCCTGTGCACCATCACTCGCAAGTATACATGCCATGGCTGCATGTGTTATCTGTGTGACACATAGATATCCATGTCTGAGTACAGTTTCTGTGTCCATAGCAGATAATAGTGGGCACAGGTGTAACACATGCATGCTATGTACACACACACAGGATGAGTGGTACATGTTGACGTGAAGGAATCCCAATGCTCGACAGGGCCAGTGTACAGTGGTTATTGTGAGTGTGGGACATATTGCAGATATGTCGGTGCCGGACATGGCATGGCATGCTACACGACTGCAACATTAAACAGCACACATACCCAATGTGTGTCAAGTGACCTATACACCCACTAGCTTTCCAGGACATATATGTGACACTTTGTTTGGATAGCGACTGCTGTGTATATTGTGTATACTGGCATATGTAAGCACACACACAACATGCTATGCATATTGTGTATAGGTGCATATGTTTGCACACACACAACACTGAGGTGCAAAGCAATGACTGCTATGAGTAATACTGTGGTCACTGTAACTGGATGGGGTGTAGTATCCTGTGCCATCATCAACATGCATCTTGTGGTCATT